>NW_010557024.1:18689-26101 GCF_000687285.1 Phaethon lepturus | reverse complement strand
TATCCTGCTGTGCCTACAGCTCACTGTGCTACTTTTCCAGCAGATGTCAGGGTGGTTGAAGTCCCTCAGCAGGACAAGGGCCTGTGAGCGCGGTATCTCCTGTAGCTGGAGTGTGAAGGCTTTGTCAATAGACTCCCCTTGATCGCGTGGCCTGTAGTAGACACCAACCACAAGGTTCCCTTTGTTGCCTTGGCCCCTGATTCTTACCCACAAGCTTTTGACCTCCTCATGGCTGTTCTTCAGAGGCAGCTCTTTACACTCTATCCTTTTCTTGACATAGAGGGCAATGCCTCCGCCCTTTCTTCCTCACCTGTCCCTTCTGAACAGCCTGTAGCCATCGATACCTGCACTCCAGTCATGGGATTCGTCCCACTGAGTTTCAGTAATGGCCACCAGGTCATAGCTTTCTAGCAGCATGGTGGCTTCCAGCTCCTCCTGTTTGTTGTCCGTGCTGCACATGCATTGGTGCAGAGACACTTCAGCTGGGCTGTCAGCTCTGTTACCTTCTCAGAGGAGAAGGTTCTTAATTCCTTAAATTCCTTTCAGGCATTTCGCTGGTGTTGCCCTGTTGGCTCCTGTTGCCTCAGGAGCCCCTGGCTCATCTCCGTAAGGCTGCAAGTGGGCTGCAGTGTAGCCAGCACGTCTCAGAGCAACAGGCTAGGGGCCCTTGCTAGCACCCCGTCCCTCTAACCTTGGTGTGCCATCCCACAGCTTGTCACAGGCAAGCCTGATATTATCCCCCTCCCCCTTCAAGTCTAGTTTAAAGCTCTGTCAATAAGCCCCGCTTCTGAGCAAAGACATTATTCCCCCTTTGAGCAAGGTGAATCCCATCTGATGCCAGCAAGCCTGGTGCTGTGTAGGCCGTCCCGTTACTGAAAAATCCAACGTTGTGGCAGTGACACCAGCCACAGAGCCATGTATTAATAGACTGGGCCCATCTGTTTCTTCCAGTGTTGCTGCTTGCAACTGGAAGGAGAGAGGCAAAAATAACCTGTGCTCCAGGTTCCCTTACCAACTGTCCCAAGGCCCTGAAGTCTCTTTTGATTGCCGTGTGACTACGTGTTGCAGCTTCATCGCCACCCACGTGGAAGAGCAGTAGTGAGTAATAGTCCGAGGGCCATACCAGGTTTCATGTCCAGATCCTGAGATTGCCTGAAGGCAGATGATGGGATACATCCATAACTTGACATTTGTGTAATGCCACATGGACATTCACGCCATGTTTACAATGAAGTAAAACAGGATCAGAGCCTTGTTGTTACTTCAGTGCTTTGTGTGGGTACCTGCATCACTCCTTTTCCACAAAAGAGAGTGTGAGAGATCATACTAAGAAAGCTTTGGCCATGGTCTCCTTGTAGTTGTTTGTTAAAAATAATTTGTATTTGTGTTTTACTTGCAGGTTGGGATGTTTAAGATTCATCCTGAAATTCCAGAATCACTGTCTGCTGATACAAGGACCTTTATTTTGCTCTGTTTTGAACCTGATCCTAGTAAACGTGTTACAGCGTCTGATTTGCTCAGAGATTCCTACCTGAAACAAGTAAACAAGGGCAAGAAAAGCAGAATTGCATTCAAGCCTTCAGGTAAGGGCATTATCAGCCAAATGCAAGTCAACATCATCATTAAGTGTTATATGAAAGATTGGAATCATTAAGCACTCTCTTTTAGTAAGAACATTTCTTGTGCCAGGAAAGCAGCAGGAACTCAACTGTTGAACGTGCCTGTAATTTGTAATTAGACATATTTAAATTTAACAATTCCCACAAAATATGGTGACTTGCTTATTTTGTGTTTTGCTTGCTGAAACTTCTCAACCCCATTTTTCCTCTCCCCCAAATTAAATGCCTCATTTATAGTAAATTAAAATTAGAAAAGTTACATTCAATGAAGACTTTCCAAAGCAATTCTGCATTTTAGATTCATAATTATATACATATCAGAGGCTGAGTTTTACAGAGCAGGTGCTTGGCACCTGAAAATGCGGGTCTATTAGGTGTTCAGGTCTACAAGGGTCGGCATTTTCAAATTTGATATGTAACTTGGACATTTGGCACGTAGGTGCTGAAATACCTGTTTAGTGGGTTGTTTTATCTGCCTAGCATGTTCTTCCACTCAGCAGATCAGCCACTTTCTCAGTGATAACAAGCTTAATATAGACTTCCCAAATAAAATAATTCCTGTTTGAAGGCACATTTCATTTGAAAACCAGCAAAGCCATTGGTCTTGCTGCTTCTTTCCCCTGTCGGCACACACACATGCACACGCTCCCGATGCAAACTGAATTGCTTCCCTTTGAGTTTTTTCACCCTCAAAACATTCGAAAGAAGAGGAATGGAATTGAATTGTAATGGGGAAAAAAGTTAACAAAGAATTTATAACATCTGGCTGAGTTGGTTTCAGCAGGGAAATGGGTATCATCTCTTGACCTGAGAGGCACTGAGAACTGCAATCTCTGCAGTTACACTGGGGTAACGGGAGAGCTCACACTGCTCAGCCAGGGCGGTGGCAGTCAGGAGCTATCGGCAGCCTCTAGCCTTCTGCCCCACCGCACTAATGCTCTCCTGTAGCCTTCTCAGCCCTTGGCTGAGGACATTTTCCTGGAGGTATTAGGAAGGATGGAGCTTGCCTTGTTAGCTGCCCTGGGAGCAACAGGCTCTTTGTCAAATACCAGGGGAAGTACAGCTATCTTCTGCACCCCCTCCCTCCTCCTGCCTTCCTCCTTTCTTCTTTTCTCCCACTCATTGATGAGGTTATGGGGCTCCTTCAGGTAGCCTGAGGATCTGGTGCTGCAGGGTTAAGCACTGGGCTGCGGCAAGAAGCAAGATGGGGACAGACTTTTTAGTAGGGCCTGTAGCGATAGGACAAGGGGTAATGGTTTTAAACTAAAAGAGGGCAGATTTAGGCTAGATCTAAGGAAGAAATTTTTTCACAATGAGGGTGGGGAAACACTGGCCCAGGTTGCTCAGAGAGGTGGTAGATGCCCCATCCCTGGAAACATTCAAGGCCAGGTTGGATGGGGCTCTGAGCCACCTGATCTGGTTGAAGATGTCCTGCTTATTGCAGGGGGGTTGGGCTAGATGGCTTTTGAAGGTCCCTTCCAGCCTGAAGATTTTATGATTCTATGGCCACAGACATGAGCAGAGTGGGCAAATGCTATGAAAACTGTCTGTTGGGTGAGGGGAGGGAAAGGCAACATGGCTGCAGCCAGGTGTGTGCTTTGCTGCGCTGGAGCTGGGGATCACTGCTGGCTGCTGCAGCCATCTCCACGGGGAGTTTGGAGGCTTAAGACAGGTCCCGGCCCAGCAGTTGCCACCGTCTCAGCTGCAGCACTTCCCTCTGTCTCTTCCCTCTGCTGTTTCGCTCACCACCAGTTTCCTCAGCTTTGTGGCCATCTTTCCATCCTGTCTCTATCCCTTTTTTTCTTTCCAATAATAAAGGCAGCCCAGAGCAAATCTCAGCCCTTACTCTTGGGACAGCAACTTTCAATTTTCTCTACTGCTGAGACAGCTTTAACTAGTTCTCACAAGGTGACATATATTGTTTCATTTCTGTGGCTGTTTAACCTTGGCCGTTTGAACATCAGTCATGTACCATGGAGTACATCAGAGCTTTCTAAACAATTTCTAGCTCTCTTCTTCCCCCACCTCCACATAATTTGTAGTGACAAGCATCAGAAACTTTTGTGATATTTAGCTCCATAGATGTATGCACTCTGAGTTGACAGAACTTCTTCCTTACCTTTCCTATCACACAGCTGCAGACTGGCAGTCAGGATTATAGCGAGCTTGCAATATCTGGGGTGGTGGGTTTTTTTTTATTTCTCACTTTCAAGATGAATTGGAAAGGGACAAGAGATTTCCTTCAGGCTAGTGCTGAGAGAGACAGCTTGTACTGAGGGCGAGCGAGGCAGATGCCTTGGGTGTCAGAGAGGGAGCAAATAATGTATGCATGTCCATTAACGCAGGCAGAGGTGAGAACGGCAGGTAGCAGAGTGCTCTCTGCTTAGAGATATGGCTGTGGTGGAGCAGCTGATGGTAACCTACTGGTTTGATTCAGGCTCTTTAACATCCAGTTGCACCACTTTGTGACACCAGCACGAAGGGGGAGTGCATGTGTATAGATGTGTGTGTATGCAAGACAGGGTAACAAAATGGCATTTCATGAGTATCTAGCTGCTTTGCTGTCTGTCTTCAGCAGTTATGTCATTCATGCCTTTTATTGCTTCTGCGTATAATAATTTTGAGTTGTATTGCTGCTGTCTATCAACAAGGTTATCTCTCCCTCAGCCATTTTGCAAAATGAGGTCTTGATATCGCTGGAGATGATCACAGCTGTTTTAAGCACATTTCTCTCTTCTGCCTAGCTCTGCTACATGTTTTACAATGTCTGTTCATAGATTATAATCGTAATACATCCCTCCCACTGCCCATCCATGGAGAACAGGCTGGCAGTAGCAGCAGTGAGCACGGCTCGGTTTCGCCAGACTCTGATGTACAGCATGACATGTTTTTCGAAAGGCCAAAGAGATCCATTTCAGAGATTCAGACAAAGCATCCCATTTCCCATTTACTAAGGTAAAGCATTTGCTTGTCGTTTGACACCCATGAGGGATTATGTGGATTTAACTCACATTGTATTTATCTGAGGGCAGTTTTTTCACATAATGACTAGATAAGCAGGTGTGTTAAACAGCAAGTGAGTTGCACAGGCAAGTTACCAGTTAATTTAAATATTGTCTATATTTAATTAATGAGCACCTTAAGGTTTCCACATATTTGTATACTTTTCCTGCCTAGTGAATAAATGTCAGTCATCTTATTTGACTGAGTGGCTACGGATTCAGGAGTTAGCAGAAGACCCTTCCATGTACTCATGAAAAAATATGGGAAAGCAGAACTCTTTTTCTGCTGCTCAGGGAGCACAAAGCAATACTTTCAAATGAGTATGTTACAGTATGGGGTCAGAAAAAACAAATAGTTATCTCAGTCCAGGGTTTTCAGCTTTCCTCCCCAAAACTGAACCAGTGTTGGGTGACATTGATGACAGCTTCTTAGCTGGATGAAATCAGCCTTGTGCTTTTGGCTTCAGTGGGGTTTACGCCATCTGAGGATCTGAGTCACCTCCGGTTTTAGGATTAGTGTTTTAACAGTCTGATAATCCACTGCTATAGTTTATCTCGCTTTTTAACCTCCGGAGTATCCCTACTCGCTTCTGACAGTACTGCCGTGTTGCTAATGCTGAGGTCTCTCTTGCTTGCGTGGCCCGGTTGCTGACACAGCGTGCCTGATGAGGGCTCGGCCTTGGAGGACAGGAGTGCCTCTCCTTCTGTTGAGGATAAGGATTCGGGTCTGTTTCTGCTGCGGAAGGACAGTGAGCGCCGAGCGATCCTGTATAAAATCCTTAAGGAAGAACAGAATGAAGTTGCTTCCAATTTGCAGGACTGTATTGCACAGGTAATTTCACTTCAGCTCTGCTTTTCCTGTGTCAAAAGGAAAATGATAAGCCAGGTAGTATTATTCCTTTTCTGAAAACTATTAAACAAAGGTGCTTGGATTGATCCTTCTGAATATCTTTAATCTCCGAGACCTGTAACTGTGTGAGCTGTTTGCTCTTGTCTGAATGGAGAGCTTTTGCCTGCTGCTGAGCTCTCAGTTTTATCTGACGGGGGAGGTTTGGGGCATTTGATGGGGGGTTGGGTGGCTGAGGTTGGTGGGTTGGGTGGTTTTGATGTTGTGTTTTGTTTTGGCTTTTAAGGACCTGGAAATGGAACCCCGGGTAGTAACAGGTATGATTTGCTTTACAGATAGAGAACTGATTCACAATTTTTAATTCAAAGAAAATGTAAACTAGGTACCAAGAACACACTATGTGAATCTTGAAAAAGCTAAGGTAGATTTCTGTAGAGGGAAGGGTTGAGTGGGTAGGTTTAGTGACTGTAAGGAGGAGCAAGAAAAATCACGTTTTGTTAACTCGTAGCCAAGTGATGCCACACACCAGTAACAGGAGTCGATTGCTTAGCCTTTTCTTCCTAGGGTCTGCTTCTAATGTGCCACTGACATTATCTATTCTTACCAAAGCTATGTTTTTTCACCTGGACTGCATTTTCATGAAGGGGATCCTGCTGACTCTTGCCGTGGTGTCCCCAACCTGCTGTTGGTCTTGGCCCAAAGGCACTTGCAGCTCTGCCACCAGGGGTCCCCCAGCCGAGCCCAGCGTGAGCAGCCAGCTCCACGCAGCACAGGGGTTTGCTTCTCCCCCATGACTCGCGTCCCCTGCAAATGGCCCACCGGTGCAGATGGGCTCGCCCCAGAGCCTGCGGGCTCCTGTGGAGCTTTGCAGGCCCAAGAGAAAGGCCACAAACTCAAGGCTGGGGAAGCAATGGGGGTAAATTACTGCTCTGAGCTTAAACTGCAAAATAGTTTATAGCCTTATGGAGGACTAAAATTCTTATGTGAGATCTTAGTCAGAAATAGCCAGGGCTCTAAATGTTTTCCAGGATAAAGAAGGATTATTTAGTAACAGCAAGTCCTACCTCAGTCTCTAGCTGTTCTGCAGCGCTGCTGTAATCATCTCTTTTCCATAATTTCTGTAATACTTCTCGCTTTACATCACGTAGCTGGTTGTTCCTATAGGCACTTGGATGGCTTTAACTGTAGCAGGTATGGGTTGCAAATGATAGAAAGAACACTTGAGTCCTATCACTGTGTAATCTTAGACCTTTTTCTGACTTACGATAAATGCATATATAAACATATTTTTTTGCCAAAGGAAATCAAATGTCTGTATAATTAAATATAAGTCCAGATTCAGCTTATTGAAAAGATAGCATCTAAAAAATTTGGGTCTCTTATCGACTCACTCTGCTGTTTTTATGGAGGAGAGCTGCCCTCTGCAGTACATTGCAGAAATGTGTAGATATTATCTGGCCCTCTCCCTTTGTGACAGCCACAGTAGCATTAGACTTAATTTGTTTTTTGTAAAATAGGAATTACCATTAAGAAGATTTAGTTAGTAAAAGGTAGAAGATAAAGGCTTTGCAGAAACAAAACTTCTGTGATTTCCATGCATCGCTGTGAAATATACATGGTCAAAGCTATAAATTTTAACCCTAAAAATACTAACACTACTAATCAGATGTTCAGTGATTCTGGGATTTACTTGATGTATATTTGTTATCTTCTCTCCAGAGCTCTGAAGAACTGCAACTTTCAGTGGCCCACATCAAGCAAATTATTGGGATTTTAAGGGACTTCATACACTCTCCAGAGCAGAGGGTGATGGCTTCTACCATATCCAAGTTGAAAATGGATTTGGACTTTGACAGCACTTCCATCAATCAGATTCATCTGGTGCTGTTTGGATTTCAGGATGCGGTGAGTCCCTTGCCTAGCGCAGGGCGAGAGGAATTCTTC
>NW_010557024.1:12322-18658 GCF_000687285.1 Phaethon lepturus | reverse complement strand
CCCTCTTCCTCCCTCCTCTTCTTTCTTGCCCTGCTCATGCTGAGCAGCCATTTTCTCCCCAGTTCTTCAGAAGCTCCTGTGCTTGCTGGGGAAGGTGGGAGAGTGTGGGCAGTGTGGGGTAGACAAAGCCCTGGTGACTGATCATATGGAAGACTAAGAAAAGACTTTGAAGGCCTGGTTTTGCCAGGTGACCTGTGGATCACCAGTGCTGAAAGCTCCCTTGCTCTGGGGTGAAGCCTGGGGCGTTAGGCTTGGGCATTAGGCAAGCTCTTCAGAGGGGCACACAGGGCTGGGCACAGAGCCCTGATGTGTTGGAGCCTCAGTGAGCTTCGGGTGGGCACTCCCAGGGAGGCCTTGGAGCCAAGGGTGGTGGTGCTTGAAGGGCTGCCTGTGCACTCACCGGAAGCGCTAATGTTTGTTCTGGACCCTGCGTTTATTTCCTGTTCTACCTCTCCTTGTACTGCAGAGGGGCTTGAATGTCACAGTCTGCGTATGGTTTGAAAGCTAAAACAGCCTAAAACTGTCAAATCTGTTTGTAGCCTTTAAAAGGTGGGAGGCTGCTAGTGACTCATGCAGTTGTTAGTTTATAAAACTTCATCTGGCCATTGAAACACAAGATTCTCTTTCCTAAGGTGTAAGCAAATGCTGTTTGCTGCTACTTTTACTTGCTTATTTATTTAGGTGAACAAAGTATTAAGAAACCATTTAATAAGGCCCCACTGGATGTTTGCAATGGATAACATAATTCGCCGTGCAGTCCAAGCAGCAGTCACTATTCTTATTCCAGGTAAATCAAAGCAGCTGAAAATAATCTCTTTTTTTTTTTTTAAAAAAAAGGTGGCTGTTCGCATATCAAAGAGTTACAGCAAATGGAACAGTTTAGGTGTTTAATCTGTCAGCATGCCATTAACTGCATCCCATGTGCCACTACATCAAAGGTAAAGGGTCAGAATGTTGTGCAGAAAGAAGCGTTGATCTGGAGGATTAATGCTGTACTCGCAGTACAAAAGCACATAATGAGGAGATAACCAGTGGTTCTGCACCACCAGTGTGGTCCAGCCATGACAAATAAAAGACCAATTAAATTTGCAAATTAAATCCAGTCCAAGCAGGAGCTTTTTCTAGGAAGAAAGAAAATGACTCTGTACAACATTTTAATGAAATCCAAGGTGGGTAACACTGCACGGGGTCGGGTTGTGTGTTCTGAAAAACAATTATTGAGCAGTGAAACAGATGCAGAGAAGGGAGTGCATTACTGTGAGGAATATGATGTTGGCCTATGGACGGACAGTAGGAAAAATCACCACCACCCAGAAGCAGGAGGATAAATAACTAAGAACTGTCTAGGAATAAGTCTAAGTTGGAAATCTGCAAGTAGTTTTATAACTAACTTTTTGAAGTGCGGAGCACCCCTTCTAGTATGAGAATGTTCTGGGAGCACTTACTGACAACGAGCCCTTTCAGTCCAAAGTTGCTTTGGCTTTCAAATCAAATCAGCCAAATTTTTTAGGACTTTGTTTGTAGGAGAAGAATGACAGCTATTCTTTGGTGGGAAGGGTGGCCAGTTCTGAGAGGACCAGGGTTAGAAATGCTACCTGGGAAAGAGGAAGGCTTTGTAAACTCTCTGGTCCAGGCCATTAGGGGAAAACAACTCTTTTTTTTTTTTTTTTTTTTTTTTTAAAAGCAAGCTTTCAAGGGTTTCTCATTAATACATCTTATTAACTATCTTATAATTAATTTAATCATAAATGTATTTGTCATCTGTACAGCTGTAATCTACAGCTGCCTACCTCTACAGTACCCTACAGCTGAGCTATTACAGTGCTGCTTATTTTAGAATTGATGCCAGAGAATTTGTGTTCCAGCTCGCATAAGGCTTTGCTACTCCCCTGCTCAGTATTGTCAGAAAGCACACCGTGCAAACAGTCCGGTCCTCCGTACCCCATAATAAAGGACAAGCACTAGTACCTCTGAAGACAGACTTGTCAAAAAGAATTCTTATTCTTAACACTGTTTCATTTTATCAGAGCTCCGAACTCACTTCGAGCCAGCATCAGAAACTGAAGGTGGGGACAAGGACGGTGATGAAGTGGAGGACAGTTACCAGCCCACTGAACAAAATGGGGCTGAGGATCCCACCATCACGTCAGGAGTCAGCACCCTGAGTTCTGTGGTGTCACATGAGGCGCAGCAGCAGCTTAGCCTGGAGTTGGGCAGACTTAAACAAGAGACCTTAAGGTAACCCTTCTGTAAAGACTGTGGGTTTGTTTTCAAGCAGCTTTTGAAAAGCTCTCAGAGGCTGCTTACATAACGTAAGCACTGCTCACCTGGTATGACTGCCCCGTGATACAGCAGACCTTCCAGGAACACAAATGGGAGTCAGCGTACGCTGGCAGCACAGGTATGACAACTCAACAGCCTTCAGTACAGCTTCTGTTTCTGTTGAATTAGTTTTTTAATTGCAGAATGTCATCTTGGCTTTCTACTGTTAAGTAACTGCTCTTGTGCAACTGGGACTGTTTCCTTCCTCCTTCCTCGGCACCTTGGACGGCAGCAGTGTTCTCAAAGCTGTTGCTGCAAGGAGAGGCCAGAGCCCCTCTGGCCTGGCCCACGGGACAACCTGCCCACTGATGAGGACAAGTTGAGCTCAGCAGAGCCCCTGTTCTATTTCTCACAGGTTACATTTGTAGGCTGCTGCCAGTGTGTTAACAGCTAAAGGTCCCATTCTTTACGGATGTGATGTAAATCTGTGATCAGAAAGTCCCTGGTAAAACATCAGTGTTATACTGCTCAGCAGGAAATTACAGTACAAAGGCAGCAACTCTGCCCAGGGAGGCTGCAAACAATAGGAACAGCATTTACAAGCTATTTACTAAATACTGCAAAGATGAAAGCCTTGAAGTGCCACCACTAAGCTGAGTCTCAGACAACCAAAATGAAATCTGTAAGCCATAAACTGTTACGTAAGACAGTATCTCTCAAGTGTCTCTGTCCTTCGGTAGTCATTAAAAAGGGTAAATATTTTTTTCAGCTAGGCTTATTCTCAGTGTTGTTGTGTCTGGTCTCTTTCATGTGCTAAACAGGCTTTTGGAAAACCTCGTTCAGAAGGAGAAAGAGTATCAGACCCTTTTACGACAATCTTTGGAGCGAAAAAATCAGGAATTACGCTTGCTTCGATTAAAACTTAAACCTGAAGGTATGAGGAGATACTGCATACTTTGACAGTTGCACACAAATACATTGGAGCGTGTGTTCATTTAAAGGATAAAAGACCATCTATTTTAAGCTTCAGTAGTCTAAAAACCACCACTTGTGCCCTAGTTTTGAGGTGTATTAACCTATACTTTGGTTTTCTGTTAAAGACTCACACTGGTCTGCAGCAACTTTTAGAGAGAATGCAGACCCTGAGCTCATGAAGTGGCTGAAACAACAAGGAGCAGACTTGGATGCCATTAAGAGGGTAAAAAAAAAAAAAATTTTTAAAAAATCACCTTTTAAAATGAAGTCATTGTAGTCATAATTAGCAGTTTGGTTTAAAAAAGGAATATTAATTTAGGGATAAATTTGCCTTCTAGTTTGCTGAAGAAGATTATACACTAAGTGCTGTCCTTAATGATATCACTAAAGATGATCTGCGGTATCTTCAACTGCGGTAAGAACTAACTTCTTAGTTTGTTGTTAAATAAGTAAGTGCTTAATTGAAGTAGTTGTAAAAGCCTTTTTTAGAAGTCAGGTTATTCAAAGAGGTCAGTGATAGTTGAGTGGCAACTGCTGTGAATTTTACCTCTGATTTTCTGTTAAAGTTTTTCATGTCTTAACTGATGCAGTGTAACAACTGCACACCTCGGGTGCTTTAAGCCATCTAGGTTTTGGCATTTAGCAAGGGTGGGAGCTATTTCTGCACCATTCAGGATGATGTCATCATATGGAAAATAGGCATAAAGAACTTATTTTTCCTACCAATTGATTCAAGTCAAGCCCTTTCATCACCATTCTGCTAACCCCTGGCTGACCTGGAAGGAGTTGTTTTAGCCATAACCTCAAGGCAGTGCAGTGTTTTCTGTGTAGTTGTAACTGGTATAGCCCCAGGACTCCTAGATTTTAATTCTTGCTCACTTTAAAGTAACAGGGACAAGGGAGTTCCCCCTAACTGTTCTCTGTTCTTCTTCATACAGGGGTGGTCTTCTCTGCAGGATATGGAATGCAATATTAAACCACCGACAAACATCTGGTAAGACCTCAGTGCAGAAGGTTAATACTTTGGAAGGAGAATGTGTAATGGGAATAAACAAATGAAAGATACATTCCTAACACTTAAATTATTAATGTATATATGTATGTATAATGGCCTTGCAGGTTTTGCACAATTATGTAGCTTGTTTGACCATCAGTGTAATACACTGTGATTAGTAACAGCTTTTAAGGTAGTGTCAATGCACCTAATTAATTTATTTATGGCAGAGTAACGCAGAAGTCAAATGCCTATCAATCACTGTAACAAAGCATTAGCTGAGGAAAAAAAACCTTTTCTGCAAAGCAGGTATCACACACCTGAACTGGCTTCAGCATGGTGAAAACTGTGAACTTAAGATGTGTTATGGTTTGAGCAGGGAGGGGGTATGCTAGAGTGTATGTATGTCACCTCTTCAAAAGAGGAATGTATATAGCTTTTTGTATTAAAGCTACTCTCCCTGAACTACTCAGAAAAGCCTGGTCTGTTGTTTTCATTTAGTAACTTTTCTGCAGCAAAAACATAGCATCTAAATGCTTCTTTGGTGGTTTTTTGGGGAAAGTGGTTCATCAAGAAACAAAACAAGCAGACTACTAGATAAATGTTGTCAAAGTTTAATTTTTTTTCTTTACACTGTATACAACACATACAGCAGTCCAAAGAAAAGTCAGTAAAGCAAATATATAGCAACTTAAACCACCGCTTTTTCTTAATTTAGCTCCTTTTGAAACAACATTCAACATGTTTAAGAAAATCCATACTGAGATGGATTTGCCTACACATTTCCTCTTTTGAAAGAGCTTTTAAATAAACTTAAGGTTTGTTTCTGCGTCATTATAGTTCTTGTAAATGCATTCACTTGTTCTTATCAATAAATTATGCCAACAAACAGGCCTTTAGCTGACAGACTTGTACCTTATCCACTGGTTTGGGCCACGCACTTCAAAGGGCGGCTCATTGAAGTAGATGTGGTTACCTAGTTCTTCCAACGGTGGCTCCGGGTCAGTGGTCGCAAACTGAGCTGCTTCCTCAATCTCCTTCCTTACTGCCACATCAATTTCCTAAGCCAAAAATGGATTCTTACTCAAAGACAGCTCAGAAAAAGCAGCATAATCATTGCATTTCAATTCAAAATTAAGTTTATCTGTCAGAATGAGTGTTAGCACTATCTACAAACATAAATTAAAACCCTTCCTACTAAACTGCAGCAGTTGTCCCATTCGGATAGTACAGGTAACTTACTCCCAGAGGAACATGACCCCACTGGGCCTCTACCTTTCCAATTCTGAGTCTGCAAAACACTGAGAACATCAGTCTCAGATTTTTTTTTTTTTTAAACAGTTGATAGAAGTATTTACAACGTTTGCTTAGCGGGTTCCTGGCTCCTTCACTGTGATTTTTCACTATTGATAATTTCCCTTTCAGAGACTTACTCCCTCCCTAGGTAGTTGAGAAAGCCCTGGGTAGTTTTGATTTTGACATGTTAGTGTATGACAAGAGCTGTATTTGAAACACTAACACCATCCATACACACAGCCTCATGCTGCTGAGTTACACTCGGTGCCCAAAAGCAAAAGATCTTTCCAGCAGAGTGCAACTTCATTAGTTGGTCTGCAGCAAAACTTCACCTTCACCAAGAAAAGTGATGTTAAAACAAACTTTAAAGAAGTTCAAAGAACAAGTGATGCACGCTGCCCTATGATGTGCTTTTCAGAGATCGTTAGCATATGAATGCTCAAGAGTGTGCTTATACAGGAACTAAAAGCCATACCTTTAATTCTTCAATGCTAGCAAGGTTAGTGTTGACCATTCTGTCCTTCAGCAAAGTAATGGGATCACTTTTGCTTCTCACTTCTTGAATTTCTTCTCTAGTACGATAGCTAGGAGCAAGACAAGCAAAGACAGGCATGAACTTCTTCAGCCGTATCCGTGCATTGAGGAGAGGTTCTGGACACAGCTCGCTCACTTACAAAAAGGTGTGACCAAAGCATTGTCAGGAATGCAGTGAAAACACAGCAACATTCATCACTCAAAGGGTGGCACACCTACATACAGAAGACTTCTTAGATCTGCAAGTGGCAACTGAGCTGACGTAGCACCAGACT
>NW_010557024.1:0-12291 GCF_000687285.1 Phaethon lepturus | reverse complement strand
CAGGTATAATGTAGGCAGGGAAAGAGGAGCACTCCCAGCCTGAGACAGCTACCATGAGGGGCCACATTTCCTCCTTCCCATCGCCCCTAAGGGGGGGCTGGATGACTTGCGGCCTGCTTCCAATTCACAACAAGTTTCCAGCAAAGCCCTGGGATATGCCTCTACTTCATGTAGCACTATTTGAATTTGTCAGTTGGCACAATGCCTGATAAGCCTTTTTAGCACCTGTATATTTGCATTTCCAAGAAGTGTTCTACTTGACTGGACAGTCCAAGCTGTTCCCGTAATTTAGTGTGTGATTTTAAATACTCTAAAACCCCTGGAAAAGCAGGCTGCTTTTCAGTCAAAGCTTAATTAGAACACACCATAAAGTCACCCTGAAAGCAGACTTCATTAACAGAAAGCACAGAAGTTTAACTGACTTTGTGCTTGTTCTAAAACTACATCTCAATACTATACAGGTATTAATACTAAATACAGGTAAAACAAATATGTTACATGGGTTATCAACTGAGCAATGAGTGATCAGACTAGTCATAACAATTTCATCATAACCTTTATATGCACTTCACAATGGATTTAAACATTGCATCCATGACAGTTTCAAGATTTTGACCATCAATACTTATTTGTTGTCACTGAACGCCAAGAACGAACATCACAGTACCTTATTCCAGGGTCACTCATACTGTGGCCATGGTAACGGTATGTCTGTAGCTCCATCAGAATAGGACCCTTAAAAAGAAAAAACACAATACTTTCCACCTTGAGTGACCACTTCATTGTTACAGCAGCATTTGCTATAGGTGAATGGCACCAGCAATGAATGATTTTAATTCAAAGTTTTTTCTCAGTTTAATTTACATAACTATCACAACTAGTAAAATGAAGCTTACCTATTTTCAAATTAAAGCATATGTTGATATGGTAAGCATTTATTCTCATGTTCTTACTGATCAGGATTAAACAATTTCTGCCCTTCCACTGTCATGCCACCATTACTCAGACTATTTCAAATTGCCTGTTGTTTCAGTGTATCCTGGTTTCAGCCAGGATAGAGCTGGGTTTCTTCGCAGAAGCTAGCGTGAGGCTATGTTTTCGATTTGGGATGAGAAAATGTTGATAAGGTGCTGATGTTTTGGGTTGTTGCTAAGCAGTCAAGGACAATCCAGCTTCTCGTGCTGGGCTGCCAGCAAGGAGGCTGGGGGTGCACAGGGAGCTGGGAGGGGACACAGCCAGGACAGCTGACCCAGGCTGGCCAAAGAGATATTCCCTACCATACAATGTCATGGCCAGTACATAAACTGGAGTGAGCAGGGGGTGGAAATCACTGCTCGGAGACGGGCTATCGATCACCGGGTGGTGAGCAATTGCTGTATGGGGCATCACTTGGTCTTGCACATTGCTTTTTTGTTATTATTATTGTTGTTACCATAGCTGTTCCCTTCTCTCTTGCTGTCATTTTTTCCCAATTCTCTCCCCCCTCCCACTGGGGGAGAGTGAGCAAGCAGCTGCTTGGCGCTCTGGGCCTAAACCACAACAGTGTAAGATTGTAGCTCACAGACCCTTTTTCTTTTCCTGCTGTAGGGCCCCAGCACAAACATTTCACCAAACATTACAAATCTTCAAACCCAGTGTGGCATACTTGGGTGACAGACACTGATGCTGACTCACAAAACTTTTACTTCACTTTCCATTTGTTGCAAATATAGAATGATTACTACTTTCTTTGATGCTTCCCCTGATAAACCTCTTCACAAACACCACAACTGCCTGACAGTCAGAACACCTTTCACAACAAAACTTAACTGGGGTAGAAATGGGGAAAAAGATGACAGAGTATCACTATATGTATCTTCTTTTAAATCCTTAGTCAATACCAATTGCATATTAACAAATTCTAACAAAATTAAAGAACCACTCAATTGCTTACAGGTTCAATACTGTGGAGTAAAAAAGGAAATAAAGGTCAAACAAAGTTTCAACAGTGACTGGAGAAAATGGGCCAGGTGATGAAGTTTTTAATGCAGCAATACTCTGGCTAAGAATTTCACCTATGGAAAAGGAATGATGATTACCAACTTACTTTTCCAGCTCTACAGTACTCAGCTGCAAACTTCGTTGCTTCTCGAACACAGAGAACATCCATACCATCCACCTGATAAACAGAAATTACAAGTTGAGGCAAAAAAAAATGCCAACACCCAAACTTCCAATTTCAGTACTTCCACAAGTGCAACAGGAATTCAGTTTCAAATTTTCCTACATTTGAAAACTATTTAGAAATATATTTAAAAATAAAAGAAATACATACATACATATGTTTGTGCAGAGGTGCGTGCACATGCATCCCCTCGCTTCCACGCTGAAGTGTACTCACCCTGAGCCCTGGAATGAAGTCTCCTCTTTTGTAGTAGTCAGTGCTGGCTGCGGCTCTTTCAACCGAAGTTCCCATTCCATACCGATTGTTCTCACAGATAAAAATGCAAGGCAACTTCCATAAGGCCGCCATGTTGTATGTTTCAAATATCTGGCCCTGAAAGAAAAAGCAAGTTCCACCCAGACAGGGAGCTCAGCCTTCACACATTTAGGCTCTACTGAAAATCATTCAGTTGCAGAGGTCTAGAAAGGAGTAATATTAATACTGAAAGTGATCTGAACCCAGCCACTTGCTGCAGCTTGGCAGGAATAAAAAAGAAGCTGCACTATGGAAGGTAACTTTCGTCTCAACTAATAGTTTATAGAAATTCATTTTTAAACTTGTATCAGCATCTGTGCTAGGGTAGCACAAAACCTTCAACTTTAACTAACTGAGGTATTATTTCAGCAACAGTCATAAAAAAACCCCTTTGCAACTGATTAATCTGGCAGGATGTTGCTACAGCAAAGTAAAAGAAAAGTTTGACCACAGTGGCTGCATCAGCCTTGCTACTCTAAGTCAAAGACAGGGAAAACCAAGAACTGAGATGTCCACCTGTGTTTTGAAGGTGGGACATTATATCAACGGTACACTCTACACCACCCGTTTCTTATCTGGCTTAATGTCAGTAGGAAGTGGCTCTGTGAGATGCTCTGTCCTCTCCTCTGTCTTCAGACATGTAAGGTACATGTCTCTCCCTATTCAGGAGCAGTGTCATCTTCACTACTATCGTTCAGAGCTCTCCTTACAGCACAAAGGCTTCACAGTGTCACACGTAGGTAAGTAACGTGCAACTGGAAAGAGGATAACAAGAGTAACTGGAAACCCCTCCTCCAATGACTCGGGCAGTGTTCACATAATTAACCATTCGCCTCGCTCACTCCAGGAGGGAGGGGGCTGAGCAGCTTTCCCTCCACTCCAGCAACAAGGGCCAAGTTCAAAATGGGGGTGGGGAAAGCCAGACTTTCACACAGGTCTGAAACATGATCAAAATAAAATCCAAGCACATGCTACATTCCTGATACATAAAGAATACCTACCAATTAACTTCTTAACTGCTCACCTGAGTCACTCCTCTGAGGACTACACAGTACTTGAAACACACTCCTATTCAAATGCCTCACACTACACAAATAAGAACTGCTAGCGTCCAAAATTTGCAAGATGCCCAGCCACCTACATGGAGTTTGTCTCAGTGAACAGTGCTTCACAACAAAAGCCCTAAGAAAAACCACAGTTGACCGTAGGACAGTGGGTGTAGAGTCTTCTCTCTCTCTCTCCAGGGTTGCTTTTCAGCATCAGCAGACTCCCTTAATAAAGCACCCTTGCAGCAGGAAGCCCAACACACAGATCTCAGCCTGCGTTCCACGTCAGCCATTGCTGGGGGCGCAGGTCCTGCACAGGCAGGCTGAAAGGTGCCCTCCCACCCTGGGGTAGAAGGGTCACAGTTCACAGAAGGCAAACCGATTACCCAGAGTCACACTCCTCCTCACCAGAGCCACACTTGGACAAAGCTCGTTTACCTGATTGGCGGCACCATCCCCATATAACGTCAGACAGACTTCATTTTTACCGAAGTATTTACAGGCCAGGGCAATCCCAGCTCCAAGAGGAACCTGTCACAGAGTACAGGACAAACCAAAATGTTAGAACAATGTTTAGAGGAGTTAAGAGATGGGCAGCTTGTGAACTGTATAGAGACATTTACACTGTTAGAGAGCCAATCAACAAACAAGTTGTCAATAACCCACTTCCATTTGTTCCAATCTGTATTGCAGCCAAAGTAAACATTAACTATATTCTCAATTTGATTCATTTTTGCTACAGTTTACAAAACTGTGAGCAAACCAGAATAAAGACATAACATTTAATAGCCACAGAGCAATGGTATCTGCATACAAGCTCACACCACAAAACCCAAGAGGAAACACTGGCACAGGACACGAGCCAAATTCAGCTTGTGCTTTAAAGTAGAAGTCGCATATATACCTGAGCACCAACAATACCATTGCCACCATAGAAGTTTTTGGTATACATATGCATTGATCCTCCTTTTCCCTTTGCACATCCTCCTTTTCGACCTGAAACGTGAATAACAAGCAATTTACCTTTTTCAGAGGAAAAATACTATGCAAATGGGAACATCTAATTCAATTCCTAAAGGCAGTTAACACTAAGACCATGTTGTTGTCATTAGATCTATGTGGAGTTAAGACACAATGAGTTTACAGTTAAATATATCACAAAACTAGTAAGAGAAGGGGAAAAAGAGAATGATAATGAAAACATAGTTCAGGAAATACAGAATGAGATTAAGAAGAAATTTTAAAACCAACCAAGAAGTTTCAGTGTCCCACTATAAAAAAAGCACTTTCTGATAAATGGGTTTTATTTGTTTGGTTGGTTTGTTTTTTTAAATAGCCAAAGTAGTCTATATTTCTCATAGATGTAATCTGTAAGAAGTATATACAGTCCTTACTTTTGGCTTCTGCAAGAAAGGTATGAACACTGTTCCAAATTAGTTGCAATAATCTACACTTTGCTTCTCTGTAATAATAACCAGAAACAAAAACTACAGATAGACATTAAAAAAAAACAAAACGACAAACAAACAAACAAACCCCAACCAACAGCTCCCCATCCCACTCCAGGATAAACATTAAAGTCACCTAGCCCAACTTCATTCAAGCTGTAGTCTCAAGATAATTAGTGGTCCATGAAGCATTACAACAAACCCTTTTTAAGTGAGCTCATCTAAGAACACAGAATTTCTCATCAGCCCACTCCATTTCTTTTTCTAATCTGTCTTGTTACTAGTCAGAGAGACTTGTATTTTATTTCTAATAAGCACAGCTTGTTTGGTTGGTTTTTTTGCCTTAGCCTTGGTGTTTACTTTAGAAGTTGGATGATGGATCTTTCTGGAATTTGTACTTCTCTTTCTTACTTAGTAGTGGATCATTTTTATTATTGGTCTTTCTCACACCTTTCCAATGCTTATGAATTGGTTTCATGTGAGCTTTTATGGATTCTGCCAGCTAGGGCCAAAGCAAAAAAAAAAATTGTCTAATTTTAATCAGAAGACTGTTTTTCTTAAGTGTAATTTAACTTCAGTAATCTCCTTCCACTTTTTGTACAATCCTTTCTTGTATTTTAGAAGGTATTTAAGAACTCCTGATTGACCAATGTAACTTCTTGCTATACTTTCCACTTTTCTTAGAACACAAAACCATTTCTCAGGGAATCATCAATTCTCCTGAAAAGTCCTTCTCTATAGTTTGTTTCCTGTAGGATCTTATCTACTAGTCTTATTTTGGGTGACTCTGCTTCCTGCTCCTTCAAAGGCTTTTTAGTTGTCATTTCCTGGTCATTGTCACTCAGCCCGTCTTTCAGTTTGGCATTTTCAGTCAAGATCTTTGTTTGCAAGAATCATCTCTAGCAGCACTCCTCTCCAGAAACTCACCTCAAGCGTCATTTCTTGGAACAACACTCTCTGTACTGCGGCTGCTCTTTCCCAATGAAAAGAACCCCACTAAAACCAAGCATAATGCTACAGAAGATGTGTGTCATGAAAAAAAATAAAAGAAAAAAATCAAACCCCACATCATCAGTGATATTTGTAGTTTCAGGGCTAATAGTAGACCACAGTCATGACAATCTCCTCATTCATCTTCTCTATTACCAGTATGGGGTGACACTTGGCAAGTCGACCACCCACTAGATTCTGGGCTTTCATGCACGTTATTAATACACATTCTTAACACACACACACACACATTCTTAGCATACGACACCATACGTCTTCTCCACTTCCAAAACATGCTTTCCTATATTAACGTTTCAAGCATGCAAATTCTCAGATCAAGTCTTTATTATACCAATGATTCATAAAGGCCTTCAAACTCCTTGTTCCTTTTTCACTTCCGGCATCCCTTCACAGATGTCTAAGAGTTCAGCAGGCTGATCCTCTCTGCTCTTCCCTGCTCTACCTATAACCCTGTTGTGAATAACCACCTCTCCTTTCTGCAAAATCTTAGGTCGGTCCCCATTACCATTTAATATTCTTTTACAGTCAAATTATCCCAAACCATTCCGTTTATCATTACAGGCAGCGTTTACCAATCTTCCTACAACTTCAGCAGCGTAATTCTGAAAAAACAAGTCTGTCCCCTAGGAGGGTAATGCCCTGTCCTATTGAGAACAAACACCTACCACCAACAACTTCCATTTAAACAAGCTGCTGCAGCACAATAAATACAGCATATGGTAGCAAGAAAAACGTTCTGAATTTGTGCTTTAGAAGTACCAGCACTTAAATATTCCTCGTGACTTATGTTTTATAGTAAAAAGTGGTTGCTTTTTAATGTAAATTACTATGTAAATACTATTTACATAAAATTGTAAAATTGATTCATTCTGCTATGTCACTAAACTGCTTCTGAAGCCCCAGTATACTCTGTGCATCAACATCACTTTGAATTTGAATAAAAAAATTCCAACACAAGTACAGCAGTATGCAAATCCTCTTTTTACTTAGCACAAACCTGTAAGTTCAGCGAGAATTTCTCGAACAGGCACTCCTCGTGCATAGGTAAAGCCATGAACTCTGTAAGCTGTTATCACATGGTCTGTAGGCTTTATGGCAACTTCCAGCCCTACACAGCAAGCCTCCTGTTACAAAGGAAAAGTAAGCTTAGCAATGAAGTAAAGCACACTACTTCCACAGTTAGCAGCGTGGGAAAGGCTAGCTATGATCATACATCAAACATCAGCAGAAAACAGGAAGTGCACAGATACGTGAGACTGCCTTAAATCCCAAGGCCTGGAGTTACAACAGCCTTGGGTTCTAAATTCCAACCTGACTGTGACTTACAAAAGCAGACAGGAGGGGAACTAGAAGCTGCAAAAATCCGTGGACTTTTTCTACACCCAGCTCCCAAATGAGGCATCTAAACAAATGCAATTCAAAAACGGCAGGGGGGAATGGACAGGCAGCAAAGTTTCACTAAGTTCTTGAAGCTCCTTCTCCTGGCTGTTGCTTTCTAGCGGGCACATGATCTGTAAGACGTTGGAACAAAAAACATCAATGAAGTTTGAGGAGGATGTGGGCCTCCAAATATGTAGAAGTTCATATGCTGCCATTGTTCATTCCTCACATTCAGCTGATCTTCCTTGCCTCCTCTCTCTTCCTGTTGCTGTCCCCAGATCTCAGGGATTCCCCTGTGTGCCAACACACTGTTTTTAAATACAGAAGGAACTAAATCAAATCATGGATTCGGCTACAACTTCAGACATTGTACGCAGATACTCAGTTCCAGAGTTACTCTCCGCTCTATTCAAATCCCTACATTAAGTAAGGTGAAACAATACGAAACCTTTTGGAAAAAAAAATTCCTTACTTGACCATCATATAAGTGGCAGAAGCCACGAATAATCTTCTGCTTGTACAGTTGGTCAGACTTCAGCTCCATGCGTCGTATGGTCTGCATTGTCTTGTAGTAATGGAGTCCCTCCTCTCGAGTCATCACTACTGTGGTACTAGGGCCTTCTTCCAGGCGATGGAGGTCACATTTCTGTAAAGGTGAACAAGTAGTCAGTTCTTCAAAGTAATTCATCCTATTTCACAGAATCATTAAGGTTGGAAAAGACCTCTAAGATCATCAAGTCCAACCATCAACCCAACACCACCATACCCACTAAACCTGGTCCCAACGTGCCACATCCACACGTTTTTTGAACACTTCCAGATATGGTGACTCCATCACCTCCCTGGGCAGCCTGTTCCAATGTTTGACCAACTCTTTCAGTAAAGAATTTTTTCCTAATATCCAGTCCAAACCTCCCCTGGTGCAACTTGAGGCCATTTCCTCTCGTCCTGTCACTAGTTACTTGGGAGAAGAGACCAACACCCACGTTGCCACAACCCCTTTCAGGTAGTTGTAGAGAGCGATGAGGTCTCCCCTCAGCCTCCTCTTCTACAGACTGAACAACCCCAGTTCCCTCAGCCGCTCCCCGTAAGACTTGTGCTCCATACCCCTCACCAGCTTTGCTGCCCTTCTTTGGACATGATCTCAAGTTCAGTGGAACAGACCAAATTACTCTGTCAGTGCAAATTAAATGGCCAAAATACTGCTATACAGATTAGAGACAGTTTATACTAAAACAAAGTCTCTCCAGAGCAAATCCACCAACACCTAGATGAATTTGATGTAAGACACTACTCTTAAGACAGCTCTGCTTCAGAGTTCACATAACAATAGAAATTTAGGAGTCTTGTTATCAACACAGGACCAAACATCACACCATGTATCTACTCAGAAAATACTTTTCAGATAAACATCTTTTCCCTCCCTTCTGTCTGTGAAACAATTTTAATACTTTACAGGCACAGACAAACAGGGGGAAGGTAAAAGGAAAACTAAATCATTCTTTCTGAGTTTCTTTTACCAATTCCCAAATGAAAAGCCAGCAAAAAAGCTACTGCCAATGGAAGCATCATTTTCTCCTAAGATCTAGCCACTGTGGAAAGATGACAGAATAACACACATTTTTGAGCGGCACCAAGTCAAGCATTAAAAAGGATGCCACATTTTTTCCTCCAAAATCCATATGGACCTCAATCAGCTGCACATCTGGGATACAGCACCCATGACTCCATAAACAAAAGGGAGATGGAAAGAAGGGTAGGCAGAAAACACCAGCTATTTGTTTTAAAAGCATTAAAGAAACATTAATATTCTTCCCCTCAGAACAGAAAAGGTTCTTTAGCTCCTTTGTAGCTCCACTCATAGTTCTATTGCAGTATCACAGCTGCAAAGAATCACATCTTCACATTCTTAAGGAACAAGTAACATTACTACATACTGCCAAGCACAGTACTTCCAGCTGCATTTAGATATCAGGCCAAATACTGAGGGATTTGGTTCTGGAAATTCAAACAGCATTTTTCTAATTGAAAAGATAAGGGGGCAAGTCCATCATGTCAAGATCTACAACAAGTGCTTACACAGAATACCAGTATTCAGCTGCTTTACCTTAATTTCAAATGTAGCTTCACTTGCAAAGTCTGCATAGTTACGCGATGCTACCATCACTCGAGATGCCTTAAAAAAAAGACAAAACCAAAACATGAGCAATATTTAAATATCATTATCAAGCAAAAGTAGGTCAATTCTCAAACAATTTTTAACAGTACTCCCAAACTGAAATAAATTGTGAACTAAACTCTTCAGCGGCATATCCTTATAACACTAGAGACCTTTTATTTTGTACATATGTGCTTCACACCCAGTACTGAAAATTAAGATTAGAAAAAGAGAACAGAATTTTAAATTTGTAATATCCCTGATTATCTAAAATAAAACCAATAAGCTTCAAAAGACAGTGAAGAGCATAAAAATCACAAAAATAAGTATTTTTCCCTTTACATGTCAGATTGTCTTATACAAGTAGAGACATAGCCAATGTAGATTTTGAT
The DNA here is from genome assembly GCF_000687285.1 of Phaethon lepturus. NCBI lineage: Eukaryota > Metazoa > Chordata > Aves > Phaethontiformes > Phaethontidae > Phaethon > Phaethon lepturus. The sequence continues at coordinate 2,398 of NW_010557024.1, read as the reverse complement.
GGCCCTTTGCGCTGACTGGAATTTCACCTTAACAGAACAAAAAGTTTCTTTAAAAAAAAAATCCAGCAGATTTCTGGAATATGAACTACTCTCACTCCTTCCTTTCAGTAGGAAGAGAAGCTGGAGGCATGCAAGGTAATAACAATGAAGAAAGAGTATCATTTAAGTGGGTAACGGCATGGCCATTACTTAAAGATTATATGGAAATATAGAAGGTGACATACGTAAGGCTACATGAAATACAGAGCAACAGAAAGGGTGGCATGGTAGGGGGAGAAGCAAGAAGTACGTTTAAAAACACACTATTGTTCTGTCTTAAAGAATGTGTGCAAGCATTCACAACTAATGAACAACTGGTATTTTTAGGTAACTTCAGTAAGTTTCACTGTAGCACCAGATACAACACTCATCCATCCATGCATGCGTTGTGGCCACAGCATAAGGAATGCACTACATCTTTAGTGGCAAAACTGTATTGCTAATTAAGTTATACATGAATTACAGTAGCTCATTCAACAATGGAATTTGCATACAGTTACATGAAGGTTCATTCTTTCAAACTTTTGAGAATACCCAGGTCAATATCTCCAAAAAAAGTCAGATTGATAGGTATAAAGCTTGGAAAAAAGCCAAGACAGACTCTTCAAACTTTTGAGAATACCCAGGTCAATATCTCCAAAAAAAGTCAGATTGATAGGTATAAAGCTTGGAAAAAAGCCAAGACAGACTTCTCAGTCCACCTGGGTTACCTACTCTGTTGCATATTTGATTTAGCAATCACAATTCCCGCTCTGTCCCATTAATTAAATAAATATTTTTTTATATAATTATGATTTTTTTTCACAATTAATTATTTAGAGTTTTAAATTTAAACCAAATTTCTACACTGTTTACCACAACACATCAGTATTATCGGTGAGGAAAAGCTATTTTACTTCCAGAGCTGGACGTAAATCAAGAGTTTCAGATTTGCAGCAATTACAGAATGGCCGAAGTTGGAAGAGACCTCTGTAAGCCACCTGGTTGAACCCTCCTGCCCTGAATAAGACATAAAAGTGACACTGTGGAGTCTGTACAAAAGTTCTAATACATGCCCAGTACACGTATCAAAAACAAACCTTGACAAGACTGATTCAGGCCTTACCTCACTAACAGCTCCCTAGGTTAGCAGCATTTGGAAGGCAAAAAAAAGAAAGAAAGAAAGAAAAAAAAAAGAGTAAGTAACTGTAACAAACAATTAGGGGAGGAGAACTCAACAAATTACCAGCCAAGTAAAACACTGTAAGAGGTAGCTTCTTTACAGGTAAGCTCTGCATCACGGAAATCCATCTATAAACTTTGCAATATGCTCAAATCATATATAAAACACTGCTTTATTAATTAAGACTACTTCTCTTTATTTGGTTATTTGTACCTTCACTATAAATGCATAGGAACAATTCAAGACAAATATTTACGTACTGGGTAATCACTAGGACCCAAAAATCTATACAAAGATATCCAAACCAGACCTAGTTTGGAATTCCAGGAAAATGCAGTCTTCCAGGAGCAGGCCAAGTACTTGCAGTACGGCACTAATTTTAGGTACCCGTATTTGAAAATTTTAACACAAGTATTTTACTTGTAAATTAGGAAATACTTAATATACTAAGTACTAAATATACTGAGGTACATAGTTCCAACACACACAGGAGGATCTTCTGGTAAATCTCTTTTCATGTCATTCTCACGAATCCAGTCACCTGCCTGCTTTTCTCACAAGAATTGAATGCTTAGGTAAGTGAGCTACTTCAGAATAAAGGTACAGTAACAGATTTGGCTCTCAATGGCAAAAAGGCAGCTGACTTCTAATCACCAAAAAAGCCCCCTTTAACACCGACTTGATCTTGCCAGCCATTTTTTTCAGCAGGGTTAACTTTTCGTCATGGCCACAGTCGTTAAAACAGAATAAGAAGAATGAAGAGGTAAAGGCAAGATTTTTCACACAAAAGAGATAAAACACCACAAATGACACACTAATACCAAAAAATAACAACATTTGAAAGAAAATTCAGGAAGAGATGAAAAGGGACTGTTGTTTGAGCAAAGAAAGGGATGAAAAGGGACTCTTGTTTGGGCAAAGAAAGGTGAAGCAGCAAAAAAAGTCAGATCACTGAATGGAATGAGATGTGCAGGTTTATCCCCTGTTTGTGATCTGACCTGTGCTGACCATCAAAATATATATAAATAAAATAAATCAAAGCAAAGGGCCCAGAAAAGGGTTTCAGAAATGAACCAAAACATTTTGTACATACTAAAAAAGTAAACAGCGAAGGGACGACAGCGCATAGAGCTGACAGGGGGTGTCTGGGCAGGGCAGCTACAGCCCGCGGTTCTCAAGTGGCCCGTGCTCCAGCCG
>NW_010557023.1:0-43024 GCF_000687285.1 Phaethon lepturus | reverse complement strand
ATTTCCTAATTCATCTTAGATATAACAATATGCATTTGCTAATTTTAAAATCAGGAAGGTATCTCTTATTCCTCATTCAGAAACAGAGCTGAGCTTCAAATTTCAAGTCTTGGAACAGAAATACCTGAAGAGGTGATGCAGAGGAGCTACCCAGGAAACTCCTGCCTTCCGCCAATCTCTCAGTCCTTCTTCACAAATCTTGTTACTAATGTTAACACATACCATCCCTGCGTTCCACTGCCAAACTATTTGATTACACAAAAAACCCTTTTTTTTTTCCTGAATAAAACCTTTCAGGGTTCTATAAAATTTGCCTGTTAAAAATATGAAGGTCTAGGAACACAAAACAAGTTTTTCATTACTGTATGAACTGCATATACATTGCATGTTTATACTTATATCCAATACTTACATATTCTTTAAATCTTTTTAATATTTTTATTTGCTCAGGGGAAATTCTACTCTCAGCCAGATTTTTTTTGTTTGTTTATCTAAGGTATAAAAACACAGGAGCAAGACAATGATCAAGAAGAAACTGGCCCAAAAGAGCAGCAAGCTCATCAGCCTGAATCCCACAGAGAGGTGGGGTTTCCACTTCTGCTGCCAGGTGGATTGGCATGAGGCTGCTAAAGACATCTGTCCCATACATAACAGCATGTACGTTTTGATAGCTTCCAAGAATAAGAAGAACAAGAAATATGTGCAATTATGGTGTGTCAGGGGATAAGAGAGAAAATAAGATGTTGATATAATAAAGACTGAGTGAACCAGGAGAGAACACTTTCTGCACCCATTGCTTCTGCGTAAATCTGCTCTGCTAAGTCATTCCTTAGGATACCTCAGTTTTAGAGGAACATATGTTTTGTGTTGTATATAAAAATACAGCTCATTGGTTAGAGAATGTAATGTCCTATCGTATAAACAGAAGGTAAAGGAATATGCACTTTCTGTATAGCTGTCCTATGACTATTGAGGATCCAGCCTTTAGGGAGCTGATCACAAAGGACTGGGCTAAGAAAGAATGAGGAGATCTATAACATGGAGGAACTGGTTAATGCCAATCTCCTGGTACATCTTGAACATCACAAATAAGCAATTTTAAAACCTTTTTTCCTCATATTTTATCTGCTCTTTCACTCCAACAACTATGATACAGGTAGGTGTACACAGTTTAAAATATTAAGATTATTTTGCTTTCTTAGATCCTGAGGGTGTAATCATTTCCTCATATTTTATCTGCTCTTTCACTCCAACAACTATGATACAGGTAGGTGTACACAGTTTAAAATATTATTTTGCTTTCTTAGATCCTGAGGGTATAATCATTTCAGACAGTAAAAATAGCATTTATCTGAGATCACTCCAGTGCAATTCCTATGCTGGAGCTGAGAAGCTTGCAGAGACAGGATGGAGAACGGTGGCGATTTGCCAGGGGTGTGATGGGCGAGGCTTTGGCCACCATTTCTGCCCTCTGATTCTTGGTGGCAGCAGCATCGAGACCTTGAGTTCACCCAAGTGGGGAGGAGGTGGCTTGAGCCTCTTCCTACAGCCAGTACACACAAACAACAAAAAAACCCCCAGAGTGGCTTTTTGAGGAGCTGCTCTAGAAAGGCAAACTTTTTAGAAATTAAAAACCAAAAAAATCTCAGAGCAAAGCAGAGGGGAAACGCAAAGGGCTGGCTCCCACCTGGGGCTCCTCAGCAACAGGGTGCACCCTAGGCCCTCGGGCCATGGTGAGGCCTTGGTCTCTCTCCAGAGGGAGGTTCTGGAAGGTTCCCTGTCACCTCGCTGAGACCGGGGCTGCCTCACTGCCACCCCCAGGCACAGCAGCTAGGACAGGGAAAATAACAGCCCCTCCTGAAACCCCCACCGCTGTCTCAGATGTAACCTGTGGCCTGTGGTAGCTGCTGTAAACCTGTGGAGGAGGGGCTAGCCCCCGGCGCCATGCTGGATGGCTGCTCTGAGGAGACATCAGTGGAGATCCCCTGTTTGACAGCTGGCTGTGTGGCAGGAAAAAAGCTAGAAGGTCCAGTCCGATCCCCTGTGTTGTGGAAAGCTCAAAAGGTATGCATTTTTACATCATTTAATGAAGAACAAGGTTACAAAATAGTGCAAAATAGGCAACAGGCTCCTCATTAAAAGAATGAAGACTCCGCCTAAAAGCTGGTTGCCATATTTTTATACTTTCTATCACGTACACAAGAAACATTATGCACTATTCCACTACAGAACAGATACTAATTAAACCCTTTAGTACTACTAGCAGTAACAGAGGGGAGCACTCATGGTTTATAAGCACTAAGTGTTTATAAGGCTTGCCCCTCTTTTCTGTTAACTGTGCTCAAAAAGAAGAGGTAAGTGAAAAAGTAGGATAGGAAAACAGGCTGCTCTCACCTTCACAGGAGTCTTCGTGTCATTAACAATTTCATTGAACAGTGTGCCGTTAGGTGCTGGTGCATATGGAGACAGGGATGTGCCAGGGGACCCTGTTGGGGGGTAAAGTAAAATCAGGCAAGAACAGGTTTGCACATCAAAAATCTTCCCCTTTCTGTTGGTCGGGTATCAGCTCACTGGAGAAGCTTTCCTTACAGAGAGTGTGTTTGAGTGCGAGCCTGTGTCAGTGAAAGGTGGTCATGACTTATGGCATGGGTAAAGCAGCTACTTTTTATACAAAAGGTGGCCTTTCTTTCCAGGTCAAAACATCAGTAGTGTTGCATGTGTGTGACTGAAGGCAAAAATGGCACTGACTATGCATCAATGAAACTGTGTGAATTAAATAATAATAATTGATAGTTCTGTGTCAGGCTGCATTATATATCATCAAATGTCTAAGCTTGATTTTGTCAGTTGAGATCTTTGTCTCTATCATAGCCACCTTTCTTTAGGGCTCAATTTAAAGTAACGAAAGGCTTTGACAGAGTTTTCCAGATGGAGGCAAAATTACCATGCTGGAAGTTGTTATCAATAAGATTCTGTCATATCTTGTCCTCATAAAAATATGTGTGCAGGATGTTTTCTCCTTGAACCAAAATACTCATATTTACAGATTTTTATCACTGCATACATTTCTAATATTATTGTGAAGAACTGTAGTACACAATAGTGTTGGCAGGTCTAATTGGAATAATCTGCTCAAATTAGTGTCTTGGCATCACTGTGACTTTCTGGCTAAAGTAATTCTTTATTTTCATCTGCTTGTTTACTTTGGCTAACAAAATGCAGCAGTTGAGACTATACATGTTATTTCATAACTGAAGCAAAATTAACTCTACTCTCTACAGGTGAAATTAGGAAAACATATGCATTTTATGTCTGTGAAACAAACCTGGAATGCTACATTTGAGTAGCAGGCATGCTGTAAAGAAATAAAAAAATGCTTCTTGTAGATTATTTTGCTAAAGCGTTTTCATTGTACTTCACTGAAATTGTTATGCTTCTACCGCATTCATTAAATTACAGCCTTCTAAGATCTATAAATCACTGGTTTTAGCAATTCTATTTAATGGGCAGAGACACAGCAAGCAGATTTGATTTACCTGTAGAAATGGAAGGAATGTCTTCCAGCTTTTTGCCACCTGTTTTCTCTGTGGATATTTCATCTTTCCTATCAATCAAGTAGAAATGAGGGATTTAATGATCAGCATGTTGTACTGACAATGGCAAAAGTGTGAAAATAATGTAGAAATGACACCTATATTAAGTGTACTTTAAAGGAGAGAAGCTATTTCTAATGGAATATTTGATAAGCTGGTTAAACAGGCAATGGAACAGTAGATCATATTTTATATTCGTTTATATTTTTCCTTTCCTCTCCTTCAATATGGTATATGCTCTTACAATGAACAAAAACCACTGATCCACTCCACCAAGGACTACCAATCCTGTCAGGAGTCTGCTTAGGAGGTTTCATGGCTGATTTTCTCCAAGCAGTCAGAGGGATGGAGTCACAGAGGTTAAATCAGTGCATAAGGTCTGCTTTTTGTCCCTTTGAAGACTATCAAAGGTTGACCACTGACTAAAATGGAAGCAAGTCGTCTTGTACATTATCTAAAGCAACTATTGTCTCCTTTGCTATATCTCATCCTGTCAGGATAGTTCAGTGAGGGCTTTGGGCTTCTTCTAATTTTAGAGCCAATGGACATTTCATGGTTCCAAGGGTGTTTCATATGGTTTGGTGTGAAGAGAGGATGGGTGGACTTATTTTTCAGTTGTCAGCCTGCATTATAATATCATAAGGGTGCTTCCAACTAATGGTAGTTTCAAATCAGATTCCTGGATCAAGATTATTATGAACTGTAGGAATGTTTATGTTAGGATCTGGATGTAATATTCGTGGGTTAATGCCTACTATGCTCCCCATGGCAGACAGCTGAAAACTCAAGTAAGAATATGGTGGGTGTGATGTACAGATTGTCTGCCTTGCATCACAGGATTTGTTTTTGTATTGTTGATATTATTTTTTTGCCTGAAAAGTAGAAGTTGTATGTATATTTAATTACATGTGTTAAAGAGTCCTGCAGTTAAGGCTGCAGCATAATTTCTACTCTAAAACCAAATTTTTATTAATTTGTAGCTTTTGGAAAAAATTAGATTCTTAGATAAGAATCTTCTAAGTGACATTTTGGGGATGAAGAATTTCATTTTTTTCAGGTTCTAAGTAGAGTGTGGGAAAAAACACAACATAAAATAAAAAACCCAATTGTGGGAAAAAAATTCTATAGAAATAGCTATTATTAAGGCAGTTCACACAGGTGGATTGTTTGTGAAAACTGATATTAGTGAAAGAACTAAGGGCACTGCAAATGCATAGTGTGGTAACAGACAACATGAAGCTTGTAGCATAGACAGAAAAGATGGCTGAGCTACATTTCTATACAGGACCAACCTAGATGTTTAATAACATAAATAAAGAACATGATCAACTCCTGTTTTACCACATCCTCTGGGTATCTTGTGTGGTGAAAACTAAAGAATTATTTGTAATGTTTTCACAATGTTAACCAATTGTGTGTTGTGTCTTTGACTGGAGACTGATCTGTTTACGTGGTATCTATAGAAGATATAAAATGTTTCCCAACCACACCGTAGTAAAGGTGAAGTCCAACAATGCATAATCACAGCTACCTGTATTTCTAGCTAAAGTAAGAGTAATTTCATAGAATTTACTTCACCTTCTGAATTGTCTCTGGGGAAAACTATACTGTTCACAAAGAGCATAAGAGCTCTGAGCTCAGTCACTTATTGCCTTGCTGATGCTGTTTGCACTAGACTAAGTGAAAAGACCTGCCTTTGGACTTCCAGGGGAGTTTAATTAGGCCCTACATTATTAAAAATACATTTCTGAGAAAGAAGAACCCTCAAAGCTCCCAGATACATAAGACCTCTGTGATCATGAGACAGTATAATTTATAAATGGAAAAGGTTATTTGCTACATCTGAAAACCTAAGAAAATTTGAAGGAAGAAATGATACATTAATCAGAGAAACTGTGGACAATGATTTGTCTGGCTGTACTATAGTATTTATATGCAGAGAGACAGAGTTCACTATTGTAACTTTAATCCTGCCATTCTCAGACTTCTGAGCATTGCCAGGAACATACTCTTCTCCAAGAGTTTATGGAATAAAGCATCACATTAGTTAACACTATCATGATGTGCAAAAATACAGAGGAAAGCTAAAGTGAAGGAATAAAGTTTTCATACTATTACTTAATGTAGCCTACCAGATAAACTTTTGTTAAATTCTCTGACTTTCCTTTTGAGAATTATAACAATTGTGGGTAATCTTTTGTCACTCCTAGTCAACACTAGTCTAACACAAAGCCGTGGCTCTGTCAGGCTTTCATGCTCAGACTATTCTAAGACGATATTCTGTGGTGTCTCAAAATGAACAGACAATTCAGACATTTGGCCACCTTCATTATTTGTGATTCAGTTACTGTGTACTATGATACATACAGTATACACATCTCTCACAGCACACACCAAATACACCACAGTGCTATCTGTATATCTGTTCACATCCACGCACATCTACACATAGCTTTTTCAAAAAAGGCAGTAATGTCAAGTGGCAAAGTTCTACTTGTGCTACTTACCTTTCCTGGAAGGTTCTATGTTTTACTCGCTGCAAAAAGATTAAGAAAAACAGCATTTTACTAGTGGGTGTATCCAATCATTAAGCAGAAGCCTGTTAGCTCTTTCGTTTACTGTACTTTTATGTTTTCCTTCTAACACATGCCCCCTCCTCTTCCTGAGGAATACTTTTCCCTTATATAAGCAGATGGGGAGGAACTTGGAAGTGTCCCTCAGTTTCTAAACAAATGTCAGTAGTCCTTACCCTTTGGATTATTTCCAGGTGCTCTTGGGAATTGCTGAAGTTTTTGCCGATGTCAAATATGCAGAAGGTTTCCCTCTGGCAGGCAGTAACCCAGTTCTGATATTCAGAAGTATCAGGAATCCGATCCAGAAAAATTCGAAAGGCTTCCCACACAGCTTCCTGGCAGACTGAGTAAGAAGAAAGGGTCTGGGGACGGATGTTTTGTACCAAAAAGTAAACTTGAAAGCCTTTTAAAAGTGATTTGGGATTTACACATTTTACTGTACTTAGGAAACAAATCCAGCTTCTAGCTATTTGTAGGTACTTAGGTCTTTTAGGTATTTTTGAGTTGACAGTCATTTGCCTTTATGCTGAAGGATTAATCCTCTTTGAGTTAAGGATTGCTAATTTCCCCAATTTTAAAAGAGAGATTAATTTGGCCTGACATCATCATAATGAATAAGGAGCAAACACAAAGCACACTTCCTTCACCTCAAAGGTACATACATACAATGATACATACTGAATGTTCTAGTGAGAGCAAACAGGGAGGTAGAGAAAAAAATAATCTGTCAGTCATCATACTTGAATAATCTTAATTTTAACTGTATACAAAGGTTTTGTACATTAGTATGGTTAACTATACATAGAACAAGCTAAATTTTGTTATATTCCAAGTTTTCAATGTAATTAGTCTTTTCAAAATCTTAAGGACATTCTGCAGCAGGTACATGCTTTTATATTTCTTTAAACACCTCTAGAAAAATTGAATTACTTAGGTAAAATTCTTCGGAAAGAACATGACTTCCTTCCTCTCTACACAGCTGTGCACAGTCATTTGTTCAATGTTAAATATTCCTCCATGCTGATGAATCACTCAGTTAAATGCCAGGCTACATCAGACAAGATTAACAGGTACTGTGGCTGCAGAGAGAACAGTAGCATTCTGCATGATTTGGGGAAATTAAAATGAACATAAAGAGATTAAGAGAGTGGGGGAGATTTTGAAAAGGTGGTATTCAGGAATGGCTCTAAGGGAGCTTCATTTACTGGATATAAATTGATTTAGTTACATGAGATTATGTAAAACACATAGTATAATCATGGAGACTAATAATTTTACATATTCTGTTGGCTCACTCCTTATGCAAGCAAGCTGTGAAGTTCAGGTGTAGTATGTTACAAAACATATTAGAATGTATATTTGGGCTTGATGTCCCATTTTTTGATTTATTTTCTAGCAGTCAGAAATCTGTCAGGCATTTCAGGGAAAACTTGTAAAAGGTAAGTTCCTGCTGCAAAGACCTTGCTCTCTAGCACTGTGAGTGAGGATCATGACATAAATGAGTATGTGAGGGAGGGGAGAAAGCAGCAGCAGCTAGGTTATAAAATGACTGCTCAGAAATATTTTATAGGGTTTACTTTCCCTGGATGGTTCTGATAACACAGGTCTTAGATGTGTCTGCAGAAGTGAGATTTTGAGAGTCACAGATGGCCAGGTGGGGCTACACTTCTGAGTGCACTTTACCAACATCTTGGTAACTGCAGAAATATCCAGTTATGCAGGTTGTCCTCTGCAGAGTCTGTGAACTCAGTTGTGTACGGTAACTAACATGGCTTGGTGGCTGCTAGAACCAATATGTTTTGAATAGAACCAGTTCTGTTTATCGTCTCATCTGTTGCTATACCTTCCTGTGACTGCTTCTGTCACTACTTCTTGATTCCTCTAGTATTGTTAGGGTCAACAAAGCCAGCTGTATTTTCGGTTTTGTGAAAATACAATGTACACTCACTCAAGATGAAGGAACATGCTTCTTCAAAATGTTGTTTAAAGTTAAATGCTTTTAGAGAAGTGCATTTTCAAACATATTGGAAAGAATATTTTAACAAAAACTTGCTAGCAATTTAAAAGCTGTTGCCTTTAGCACTTTACTTTTCAAAGTTCTTTACCATGAAATGGGAAATTTATTTTCAGTTTTTAATACCTGCTTTGACTTAGAGTGACATACTTTATCTGCATTATCTAAAATACTGGTGTCTCTGAAATTAGTGCAATCAGTTTCTCTATGTATTCTCCAAACTTGCTGTAGGGATGTACTCACCTAGCTGTGTTAGGGCACCTCAATAATACCTCAGGAACGACCTGCCCTCCCAGTAGAGCAGCTGCATGTGGAGCAGATGTGGTCAGATTATTAAAAAGGAACAGGCTGTCTTTTGAAGAGATTTATTCATTATGAGCTAGCAGCTAAGGCTACTTCCTATTACCTTTTTCTCACTTACAACTGTCTGGTATCTGTTTTTCTTAGCAATAACTGCTGAATAAAGATGTATTATCTGATGAAAAATAATCCAGTTACCAGGGTTTAGATAAACATGACACATGGCCAGCTGAGGAGACGTTGTAGCTGATTCTATGCGTGGTCTCAGTTTGCCCCACATGAGGGACTGTCTTCATGGTGACTTAAGCTATGGTGTGTTATTTCAGAGTTTGTATAGGCTCACAGTAGGCTCAGGTTATCCAATAGCAACTGTCTGAACTCCTGTATCTGAGCTGTTTTGTGTTGTGTGCTCATTCCTGAAGGCATAGAAGATATATATATATTTTAAAACAAAATTGTGTATTTTTTCTTAGGAAGCAGTAAAATTCTCTAGAGGACAGATATGATTCATGGTGCTGTTACAGTTCTAAATGTGTCATGGGACTTGGAGGGGTGTAAGTGTCCTCCTAGACTTTAGATACAGAAAAGAACTGATCTAAAAGTATGTCTACAAAACAAAATGAAAGTAAGATTGTCCCACAGATAGGCACAGGCTGTAAGGCTCCAGCATGGCTACCAGATCATCTTTTCATGAAGGCTTGTACTGTGGTTACAGCTTCAAGGCTAATGCTTGCATCACCGCATTTTCACTTATATCTTTTTTTTTTTTTTTCATTTATCACTTTCATCAGGTAAATTAGCATGCTCAGCTGGAGGGCAGACACCTTGGGTTCTGCTCTTTCCTTCAAGGAAAAATTCTTTTGAGGTTTTAATGAAGGACATTGTAGTCGAAAATATGCAACTATTCAAGGAAGCAAAACCACCTTTTTCTAAATGAGTGTACAAATTATTCAGCTGCAGTCATCTGTTCTCTTGTTTGCTTTTTGGGAAGTACTCCAGCTTCAGCTGAAGAACTGGATGACATCTATTCAGAGAATTTTGTGAGTGTAGGACACTCTGCTGGGGAAGAGGAGATATAAGTTTAAACCTGCTTGCACTACATGACTTATAAAGCCCACTATTCCAGCTGATGTACCACTCTTCAAAAAGGTGATGGAATTGTCATGATCAGTTTTTAAATGAAAATGTCATAATTACAGTTATTTGAATTCAAGTCAATGATACCAGACTGTACCAGGATAGCTTGTTTTCAGCCCAATCAGGGATGTGACCAGTGAGTTTTAGGGACCTTCAGGATTATTTAGAGTTTTAAAAAAGCTTTTTGGATCAGCCTCTTTAACACACGTTTCAGAATTGTAATGCCCATTGGGTTGAAATTCAGTCCCACAATGCTACATACCATATAGATAAAAACATACCAAAAATGTTTTTATCCCTAGGAATGGCTACAAACACTTGCCTATAACAAGTGGCTGCTGGAGTAAAATTTTTGCAGATCTACATTGAGTTTTAATTTCAGAGAGAACTCGCCAAAAGAGAGTTGAACAGCAGCCAAGTTACATATGTGTTGCAGACCAATATAGAGGACAAATAGATAAGCAAATTTGATTTAGAGTAGATGTTGCCTTAGATCCCAGAAGTGCTGACAAGGTTTTAGAATTAGCTTTGGACCATCTAGCTGCAGCACAAAAATATGCATTTTTCTAATGCAAATTGGAATAACCACAGAATAGCCACAGAATGAAAGACTGGGAGAGGTAGAGGGAGGATGAGAGGAAATATAAAAACCAGAGGGTTATTTGTACCATGCTCTCTAGGGACCTAAAATTGAAGTGGTAACTCTATGGGCTCTCTACAGTCAAGGGAGGTAAAGAAAAGGCTGGAGAGGGAGTGAATTAATTGGAAAAGGGCAGAAAATATTGGAAAACTATTCCAGAGTTTTTAAAAATAAGACTAATTTCTTTGCATGAGCTGCTGGCAATTATCTTAGTGTTTGTAGCATACCAACACTGCCACAGATTTAATGTAACTACAGATACACCAACATATTTTTGCAATGACTGATGAATAGTTTCATTACTTGTCTTGAGCTGGTGGGATTAATTATGGGTAGCAATGATGGTACCTGCTGCACTTTTGAGGAAGGTGGTACACCTTTACACAGTAGTGAAAATATAATTTGGTCTTCATGTTCTGCCACCCAAGAACACTATGCAATTACACTGAGTTCATTAGTCCTTTGAGTGCATTCTTTTATTCTGTTCTGGTAACTGTCTGTCTTGAACCATGCTGATCTACATGTAATATTTGATTATCTATGTAAAAACAAAACATAAAGCAAATATCACATACACTGTCTAGAGCTAAAGAGCCAGATTCTGGAAAATACTGTATTTCCTCAATTAAAAGAAATACTTTCAAGAAGGAAGTACGTGCTGCAATCATCATCTTACCTCTTAATCTGTAGTAAGCTTGGTGACTGGCTAAAATCTGCTTCACTGATTCTTGTGGGCAAACTTTCACACCAGTTGAGAAAAAGGATGACCTCTTTGTTCGGTGTTTTGCCATGTCAAATATCCGCCTTATGGTTGATACTCTGGACCTCTTTGTTGTTTTTTCTGTTTTGTCTGACCCTGAGGTGTCTGCAAGATGTTTGGTTTCACCATGGTTTATTTTATTAGGGATTTCTGGAAAAGATAAAAAGTAAACATGTACATAAACATACATTGCATAGGCAGTATGTGTCCAATGCAAGACCATATCTGGAAAATGGGCATGAACCTGAGAGTTCTTTTTGTTATATTATATTGCTGTCAATGCCCTGAATGAATTAATGTGCTGAGGAGAAACATCCTGTGATCACATGGGAGAACTGGGACTCAAGAGACCTAGTAACTAATTTCCTTATACCTCAACACGTGACCCCAGGACACACAGGGTACAAGTTTCAGAAGCACTAAATCTTCTTTTCATAAATGACTTTGGGTTGGATCCAGAAAGGACGCTTAAGTGCTTGAACTTTGTGCTACAGCACCTCATATGTGAGCATATCACCCTATAGGGAAATGTACAGTACAGTGATAAGTAACAGCCTGGAGCTTGGGGAAAGTGAAGCATATCTGTATCAGCTTACAGCATGAAAAGGTGTCTATGCTAGCAGATAAGTAAAATGAGAAATAGTTGTACCTTAAATCTGCATCCTCTTGAGATATTCTTATCTTTCCTTTGGGCTTCAAGGCACATCTCCCTTCACATTAGGTTCATAGGCTTGAACCCATCTCAAGAACTGGACCCTTAAGCACTTTCTCTCAAAAGTTGTGTGGGAGTTTGTTTTTCTTTGGGGAAAGAAAGAGCTATTTCCAGTGTCCCTCTTTTATTCTGCAGTGAACTTCTCTATCCTTCCCTGACATATAAACTGAAGTATTAATCAGAACAGACTGCAATTATGTTTCTTTGCCACTGTATGATAGGTGTGAACGCTCTGGCTTTATATCTCAATAGATCTTTAACTATTCCTGGCAAAGTGGACCAGTTACAGTAGAAAAAAGTTAAATCAGTGAGTGCAAATTGAAGATCTAGGCTTAAGTTTTACTTACGGGGTTACTCAGTTATGAAGAATGAAAATGCTTCTAGGGTATCAAAATAGCCTCAAGCATAGGAACCCCTACCTTAAAAGGCACACAAAAATTCAGGACTCATTTAGTTCCAATTCTGAAGTATTTGTGATGCAGTGTTACATGATGTAGCAGCTAAATTTAATGCAAAAATATTAATGATAAGAATAAAATATGATACACATTTAAATGAGCTGAAATATGGCATTTTGCAGGATTATGTGACAGAAGAAATTAGTATCTTTTAGATTGTCTTCCAAAATGTTGCATACATATTAATAAAGATGTTAAAGTTAATTTTGAAATACCTTTTTTTGGTTGCATGTTCATACATTTGATACAGTCATTATGGATGAAAAATAAAAAAAAGTGGTAAACAGAATAAAAGACATTTTGAAAAAACTGTTTTGAAAGAAAAGTGTAAAATCTGTAGATAACTGGACAACTTCAAGGGAGAAAATGTAAGAAAAGTATGGTATATATATACCTGAATGCTGACAAATCAACTGAAAAAATTGTTTTGAAGAATGGTTTAAAAACTTGTAAAAGAACAATAAAAGGAAATAATAGGGTTCAAAAGAAACAAGTTCAGTGACAGTAATACTATAAAAAAATGAAGAGTAAAAAATTTTCAGTTTGCTGGAGAAAGAAGAAATGTCATGCTGCATGTAAGAATCACTAATTATCATGTTCTTAGGCAAATCAAGAGAAAATAAGGAAGGTAAAAACATTATCTTGACAATTTGGAACTGTGTTAATTAAATGTTTAAAGAAAAGTGTGCAGATAAATGATAAGGGAAAAATAATTGAAAAGCATACTCTTACAAAAAGAATAATACTCAAAAGTAAAGAATGGGAAAGGTTCTACCATATATGTCAGTATACATATATATAGGAGTGTGTGTGTATATATATGTCTCAGTTATTTTTTAACTTCAGAATGAACATCCAATGCTTACTGTGTAGAAATTATAATAATGACATATACAATATGACATAGGTGTATGCTCAGATATGGAAAAAATTTGACTGCTTGATTATGATGAATATTGTATAGGAAATTATACAATGAAGGCAACACGTGAGTGTTATTGCTTTATAAAGCGTGCCAAAGACAGCAACCTGCAGGCCTATAACTATCTAATTGTTGCAAGGTAATTTAAAATGGTGATGCAGTCATATAGTGCTTGTCAATAAATGAAACTGAAGTAATTTTTCCACAGTAATGTCAGGTCATGAACCGTAAACTGCATAAAAGGAATTTCCCCTGTGAAAACACAGCTCTGGGGCCATCAGAAACCACAAGTAGCAAAACATCAGATCAGCTGAGACTGAATTATTTGAATGACATATGGGGTGAGAGCAGAAGATCCAATGCCATTGAAATCTCAAAGCAGACCCCTGAAATCCTCTAGAAGAATACCAAAAATCTACATGGAAAGTAGCCAGTTGTAAGTCTATTACCTTTTACAAGGTGTATTAACTGCGATAGACCAGCTGCCCAGGCAGCCTGACCAACTGGGGCAAAGGATTTTGTCACTAAGCCCTTCGATAGCTTTTGTATGGAGCAGAGGCCTTTCTTGAAGGATTTGCTTCTTCCCCAGGATTTACCCCTAGGTCATTAACTTGAATTAAGATTTATACTATTCATAAGACTGACAAAGGAGATTCTTCTCAAATGATTGTTGTAATGATTTCAAACTCTCAATGTTAGGGCTTTTCAGGCTGAGAAAGTGACCATACATTATTTGCTTCCAGTTATCACTGTTCTGCTAGCCTATTCAAGGTAGGTGTACATTTTTTAATTTTTCATTCTTTCCCTTCAATTTCCACTTTTTTTTTTTTTTTGTGGGAGGGATCTGTTGCTTAAGTATACTTATTGTAATAGGTTTAAATTCATTTATATCTTGTGGTTAGTAAATTTTCTTTGCTGGAGTAACTTTTATTAGCATCAGTTTCTTGAAATCACTTTTTACTAAACTTAAGCAAAATTTGAATTGAAGAAAGCATCAGCCCTTCATCTCCACATGATTGTCCAATATATGTTTCCTAATATTTACTGAACGTGAATGGAAGAAAACCTGTTTTCTGGTACAAACATTATTTGTTCATAATTCTTCAGACCTGTGCTTTCCCCTGTGTCTGTGGAAATTCTGAACTGAGAAGTTTTTACCTAAGACTCCCAGATGATTCAGCCATATAGTAAGCCTCCATCTACAACTTTTTAGATGCTTTGCTTTCAGTGTCCTGGATTGAAAAATATAATCAAAAAAGACCTGTGCTATTATGAAATTGGACCCATATATATTACCTGATCCCTTTTCTTTTTACGATGCAACATAGTAATCAAGTAAACTGCAGTTGTGCAAATTTTACACAATACACCATTTGATCATGTAAAAAATCTCAATAATACCAGGCTGTTTTACTTTTCTTAAAATGCATCAATTTTGTAATTTTTTTCTTCCCTTTTCTGAAACAAACACATACAATTAATATAATTAGTGTTTACTGTGCCCAATATGAATTTTTTTATTTAACTCTTTTGGTTCATAAAGGTGACTGTCTCAGCTTTATATTTAAAAGGTATATCTGAGATTTTTAGTTTTCTTTGACAGTTCTAGGGCAGAAGGGCAGATAATTGACAAAGTTTAGTAACATTTTACTGTACTTCAGCTCAATCTCCAAGGCACCTTAAGCGAAGCTCTAACTCTCCTTTATTCTCACACAGAAGAATCTGCATTATTGTCCCCATTTTCCAGGGAGCATACTTGACGAAAAAAGTTGAGGTAGTTTTACCAAAGTGATCTACAGAGTCACTGTCAGCCATTATTAAAACTTGGAGTTCCTGATTTGTGGCAAAATAACAGAAGATTGGCAACGAGGATTGCAAACACACTCAAGTGGATTGCAGCTGGGGTGTAGAAAAACACATATGTCATGCGAATCATTGTTCAGTCTTGTGTGTTTGACAAGTAGAACCTCTGTGTTTAGATAACATAGGTCTGTGATAGACTTAAAGGCTCCCTAAGAGATTCCTGCCCTGCTGTGGGAAAGATCAAAGCACAGTGATAAACTATGCCTGCGTGAGTCCCTGATATACAGGCAAAACCGGCAGGTTCAGTGATCCTCTAACATGGACCAAGCTCCACGCTGCCTGCATCCCTGCTTGTGTGCCTCTGCCCGGGTGCTGCTTTGGGGATCCCTCAGTTGGCAAAATAACAAAAATAAATGTACTCTTTGCATTTCATCCGTGGTTTTGTGGTTGTTCCTGCATGCTGCCTGTGCCAGCTCAAACATGACCTCTAGTCCTGAACTTAGACAAATATAAAAAAATATTTTCAAAATATGATAAAGCAATTTTCAAAATATGATATAGCAATCTTATTCATATGGGACCTAATCAAAGTTCTTTGATGTCCATACAGGTCTCTCAAGCACATAGTACTGTTCTTCAGGTTTTGGTTTCAGGCTGATAAATGGTATTCATTTCTCAAATTAAAAATCCGAAATCCTTGGAATAAGGCCAGGCCTCTCCCCTGTGTCTCTTGAGACCTGCATTATCAAATTTATACCCTCAGTAATAAAACAAGGCAGGAGAAATAGATTTCAAATGTGAAAGTTCCTATGTGCTTTTAATAATCTGCATTATGAAAAAGGAAATGTACATTATTGTTTAACTGGATTCTAGAAAAAAAGAATTTAAAGCCATTCAGATAATTGGTCAGCATTTTCTTGTTTTTGTTTGTTTGTTTGTTTTTAATTTGCTTTTATAAACACAGGAGCAGAAAGCTTGTATTCATACTTTTTTTGTATAACTGTAGTGGATGCCTTTCTATACAGCTTTATTAATTTCTAGCTGTTAATAGTATCAGTTTTGGGAGGCCTCCAGTTTTGGTGTGGATTGGTTGGGGTTTTTTCAGCAGTTTTTTCAGCTCTGTGTAGGAACATTTACCTACAGCATTAATTTAGAAGTAAACTTTTAGTTTTATTTGACCTTAGAAAATTAAGATGTCATTGTATACAAAGAGAAGAATTTAAAATATGGTAGCTAAAGGTTTCAGCAGCAAAATTCAAGATGACATCAGGACAAAACTGTTGAAGCCTGAATAATTCATCATTAAAGTCATCACAAGGTTTGACATGTATGAAAAAACAGATAAGTCTCAAAAATAAGTGGATATTCTTAGGATAGAGAGGAATGCTTGGTTGATAAATGAGACATATTGCCTGCACAATAAAACAATTATTAACTAAAATACAAGGCTTATTTAAGGGGAACTGCTGAAATAGGATGAGAAAAACTTATCAAAGAGGGTTAATTCAACAAAGATCCCATAAATGTGTTGTTGTGATCCAATTAGATATACAGCGGGGCCAACAGCCCCTTTTGTTGATAATTCAGCCAGTAACAAAACCAAGGATGACTAGTCACGGAAAGTTGATCCTGACATCTCTGAAAGGGCTGATCAATGAAAACACCAGATGGAGCATAGAAAGTACAAAGAAGGATAATATCCTGGACTCTTCACTTAGAGACAGTCTCCTTCTGTCATGGGAATAGTGAGGACTCCAAATTCTAATGGCACTTACCAGTGACTGACAGGGTGCCCATGACATGTTCTCTCCTTATACTCCTTTTTTAATCTTTTCTATGCCACATTGCCTCAGCCCCAGTTGCATGGGAAGGGTCTGACTGGATTGAAGGGGCTTAGATGAGCAGGGCCAGATTAAAATGTGGCATGACTTTATCATCAAATGCAGCCTAGATCCTGCATGTGAGTACTACGAGCAGCACTTCTCTTCCAGAGAAGCATGCAACAACCTCTATCTTCTCATGCAGATGTGGAAGTAGCGACCCTTGTACTCTTGCTCATATTTGGGGCAGCTTTGCCAGTGCTTTGTCAGATACTGTAGCTCTGACTGTGTTTGCATTACATTTACAAGCTTGTTTTCACAACCATAAAGGCTCACAACTTTAAGAACTTGAGAATATGGAATCCCGTATTAGAAAAATTAATACTAATATTTAATATGCTCAGGTCTTGTCTCTCATAAGAGATACATGTTACTGTTAACTATGTACTATGTTGTACTCAAATAAGGCAAGGCTCCCATTAATCCTTATGTAATATATTCCCATTATTATTCTTATGTTAAAAATACTAAATGTATGGTTATAATGAAACAACCCACACCTTGGAACATATGTGGAAAAAAATCTGGAGAAGAATGTGGTAAATTATTTTGAAATATATGGTATAGCAATGATAGTAGTAAATGTCTAAATTTTAATAAAAACCCCAAAGCTTTTTATTTTAATGGTATTACGTGCAAAGCTAGGAGATGGTGTTAGATAATGGTTCTTTTGCAGAACCCTTTAAATTAACCTGGATTTACATTTTGGTACCAAAGATCACTGTTGTCATCAAGAAAGGTGCTTTGGAATTTCAGTAAATGTGAAGAATTCCATTTTTGCAAGTAGGTAACGCTGAAAAACTTAACTAGATATCATAATCCCTCAGCTATTCCCCTCCTCCCAGATACACAAATCTGTGTGGTTTTCTATGCCAATTGGAGAAACACAATTGTTAAATCAACCAACTTCAGAGAGCAAGCTAAGAAGATAATTTGAAGCAATTTTAATGAAATTTATGCTCAGGCCTTATAACAAAGGCAAAAGACAAACATAATTTTTTCTCCCTCTCTAAATAGTCAATTTGGTAAAATCTTTGAATTATGCTAACTATACAATTCATAGCAAAATAACTATGGTGAATTATCCACCTATTATAGATGAGAATAGAAAACATAATATGTCACTGGTAAGATTCTCCTGCTTTTGTGAATGTAATTGTCATATACTGACTAACAATGGATCCACATTCACGATAAATGCAATCTGTACCAATCACGATATTGAATATGCTGAAAGCTTTATGAGTCAACATGTGATTTTGACATGTTTCCTTCCTACCTGAAAGAGCATCATAAGAAACTCATGTTTTCCTTGACATCATACATCTCATTTAAGGCAGAAATATATACCATCTCCTTCAGACAGATAAATGCAAGTTTTCATTATTCATTCAAACTCTACTAACTGCTGCTTCTAGGACTAATAGAAAATACCAGAGGCCATCTATGGTTTCATTGCCAACATCTGAATCCTATAAGAGTCTGCTTAAGGTCCAGGACCCAAACTAGAAAGCGCATTGAAGAATGATTGGTTTTAATGTTGACATATGAAACACATATCTATTTGTATTTCCTTGGCTATCTTAGAAGCGTTTGACCTGAAATGCCGTTATCTGATATGGTTTGCATCAAAGGATGCAAGAAAATGATTTAAGTGTTTGAGTAGTTCTTGGGGAGATGCATCCAAACTGCAGTGATGAAACGCTGACTTGAGCACCTCTGCTATTCATTTTCTAATCAGTCTTACTCAAGACATAGAGCCACTCTCTGAGAAAGTCAGTGAGACAGCATAAGTTCAAGTTCCAGTGATACTTTGCCATGTATGACAACATTTCAACAATTTTGATGGTGTGAGTCAAAGAGTTGCAGTGCAGAATGCTTATTGAGGTAACTGTATCCAAATATGAATATGAATATGGCCACAGTGCCATCTCTTTGCTTGAACTTGTGTAATTTGTACTGGTCAATTTTACCCACAATTTAGGAGCACTCATCCTGCAATACAACTTACAGTCTCCAGCTAATTGACTCCATCTCATTTTGACAGGGAGTGACTTGGACTTAACCTTACTTAATTTAGTTATGTGTCAAGCTGCATAGACCAAGTTAGGTTGGGAGGAGACCTGGAGGTCACCTACTCCAATCCCTTGCCCTAAGCATGGACAGCTTCTGAGCTAAATGAAATTGATCTAGTTTTGAGGGAGAAGAGGAAAGGAAAAAGAACTTGATTAGAGCTGTCTTAATTTTGTGCTGTAATGACAAAATCACAAAATGAAAGATGAGTGCATTACTGCTTCCTACCTGAAACTGCTGGGCTTCTATGATTTGTGTTGACTCATATGTATGAAAGGTATACCTGGTGCATACCCACTAAAACTGGCAGTTTGGGTAACATGGTTACCAAGACTGTTAATATACAATTGGATAAAGTCTGAGACAGGTACTGAAAGATTCAGAGTAACCAATAAGAAGGTAATTTTGACTCTGCACTGAAGTAGAAATTTAAGTCAGTAGAACCTCACCACTGAAAAGATAAGCATGGTGGCCTAAGTACAATTAGCTATGTAGCTGAGTCTGGTCCCTACTGATCTGCAGACATCTATGTGACTAGGCAGTTGCTTTGAGAATCAGCCTGCTAAACTCTGCTGTTGTCCTGCTTTATGACCACAATGCTTTCTACAGATCAGAGCTTCAGTTTCTATATTACACCTCAGGTCCTCATGGTTTTGTGAAATGAAGATGATAGTGTTACTCTGTCAGACATACATACAGAGTATGTCAGACAGAGTATGTAAGGTTAAAATTGGTGGTATGCTTACATAAAATGATAAGGTGTGCTACAATCATGTAAGAGTGTACAAACACACCTACACTGTCGCACGTGTCAGGATACTCCCAAATGATTGTTAATCTTATGTTTTCCAGATATGTTACTATTCTGAAGTGTCTGTCCAGTAAATAGCAGCTGATTGTGACTAAATGCCAGTATATATGTATATACAAGCAGACAGATAGATAAGTATTTCTTTTTAGGAGTTGTGTTGTTCAATATCACACGTTCCTAAGGGGAAGAAATT
Organism: Phaethon lepturus; assembly: GCF_000687285.1. Classification (NCBI taxonomy): domain Eukaryota; kingdom Metazoa; phylum Chordata; class Aves; order Phaethontiformes; family Phaethontidae; genus Phaethon; species Phaethon lepturus. Next base: position 23,155 of record NW_010557023.1, on the reverse strand, counting down.
GTCTGAAACACAGCTGGACTTGCAAAATGGAAAGCACATGGAATGTGCAGAGTCGTGCACCTAATTCCTGATAAAAATGGAAAAATTTTGTGACAGAGAATGAGTAGAAGACTCATTTTAATCCCAAAGGGACTGGGAATAGGACAGAGGTACAAAAACAGGGGGTAAAACATATATTTAAAATATGTTAAAGCATCAAAATGCAGTAGAATGCATACACAGTTTTCCTTCTGGGAAGACAGTAAGTTTGCTACATCTGGTGAATGTTGGCCACATTGTTTAGTGCACTGCTGAAGCCACTAGGACACCACAATTAGCTGAGAAATGAAGAATAGCATAAACAATAATCTGGTTTTCTAGCAGATTAAGACTCCAAGTAAAGTTATTTTATTGTAGCCTGTAAACTAATGTCCTGTAAAGAGAGAAAACTTTTTATTATTAATAGTGATCATGTTATCCACAGGTGTTTTCAGTGAAAAAAATCCCACACATCTAACTGATCTTTCACATATGGTTCACTAATCACTATGGTATGGGTGTGATTATATCTGGAATGAATCTTTATGATTCAGTGATGATATTCTAGTATTTTTATTCAAGTTTGGCTTTTAGCCAGGAAATAGGTAAGATTAAAACCCTCATATAATCTAGTGTTACATTTGTTTGGGGAGGGGGAAAAAAAAGGTTTACTTTTCATTTGTTTATAAGCACAACCAGAAAAGCTAACTTTAACTTGGTAATTCTTATTTTATGGATGAAAGTAGAAAATAATCGGCAAAAAACACGTGTCTTTTTTCCCTTTCTTTCTTTGAAGCTTTATGTTCTTTGACTTCCTTTTCCCTTTGGCACAAATTTGCTTAACCCTTTTTCCAAAAGCAATTATAGTAATGAAGATTTGCAACACTTCAGCTTATTAGAATTAGAACAACTAAGTGGGAAGGGGTAAGTCAGAATGAATTAAAATGATTTCATAGAGCACACACAAAGCTTTTGTGTCCTGAAGAATGGCTGAGTAAATAGCAGATATTTGCTTGCTGAATAAAAAATAACATTAAATAGCCTTGAAAGCTCTCTGGCTACATTCTTAGTATCAAGGGCTAGGATGTACCCCATATCAATGTATAGTTTGGGGAGTTCAAAGCTCCTCTGTATTTTGCTAGGTAGTCTGGGTTTTCAGTAATTTACAATTCAACACGTAAAAATTACTCTACTGTCATGTTTTGCACATAGATTTTTTGCTGTCCCAAAGATTTTATCCCCCTCATTTTCCCTTCCCATTGTTAGAGACAGTTTGTGGCAGAACAGTGGGAAAGACCTGAGTTCAAGTCCTGTGGTAATTTCCTGGATTCTGGCACTAGTCATAGCCAAAGATAAACATGTCATCTCTAAAGTCTTTACTTTCCTCCCTACAGTTTCCTGATTGTTTACTGTGGAATCGGAGGTGCTCCTGGACAGCGTCCAAATGGCTGGGAGAAGAATTCTTTTGGTCCTAATAAAGGGATGGGGCGGAAGGACCAAAAGACATGACTGAGCAAGCCCCACTTTTGTTAACCCACTTTTTGTTAAATATAGATATGAGTAAATCAGGAATTTGAATTTAATATAGTTTTGTTCATGAGGAAAAAAAAAAAAAACTAATTAACCCTTTAAATATTTACCAATTCTTAGCTCCGTGTTTTTTCTTTTAAGATGGGAGTATTTTATATCTTAATCTCTTATTTCCTAGTCTGTCACAGTTGACATATACTGCAAACTTGAATAGCCATAAAAGCCTCAAATCATCTACGTTAGGCTCACTAATGAGTGATTAATGTAAGTATTCAGACTATTGGGAGAGCCTGTGTACTTTTGAAAGTATTTTCTGTAAGTATCTGACCCTAATGTTAAGTCATAAAATAACAGTTCTGGAAGCACCCCTGCTCTGGTAAAGAAGCTTCTTAACACAAGAAGTCTTTTGAGATCTGTGTGCATATATTTCAGATAAAATAGTTTTGAAATAATATATATGGCATGACCACATGGCAATAAAAAGTAATTATTATGTGTTTACTCGTACCACATGTACTTTATAACACTGGTGGGAATTAATTTTCCAATTATCATTCACATGCATGTCTAGAAAAAAATATTTTTTTCCCCTGAAAGCCATAAAAAATGAGAAAATTCCAACATTGCTACATAAGCAAGATGCTATGTGAAGTTTATTATTGGTCACTTTTTCCTCAGTGTTGATAAACATTCTAAGCACCAAATATTCTACTACATCTCTTAGGGAGATTATATACAGTTCCGTATTCCTCTCTGTCATGATAGCCTCCCAGAATTTTGCTGAAGACTTTTATGGGAAATGTATTGTAACATACAATCACAATTTGTAATGGGTGAAACTGTGTGTCCCCACTTTTTACATTATCACTTTCTCAGTTCATAACTATGTATATGGGTTATAATCAAGCATGCATGAATTACCTGGAATTCATTCTATCTCTTTCCATCATAGAATATGCAACTTAAATGCAAAAACAGAGCATTTTGGTATAACTTTTCATCTTGTCAGACATGAACTATCACTCATTCTCACATTTTTTGCCACATTTCCAAAATATCGTTAATGATCAAATGACACTATTTGCATGGAATTAAAAAGTAAAATCAAAGAGAGATATACTTTATGACTTTCTCTTAATTTCAAGGATGACAGACTATCTTTAACAATGTCAGCACTTAGATGTTCTTTCAGCTATTTTTCCCCTTCCATGTAATTGTTTTTGAAATTATATTTTTTCATAACAGAACATATGCAGGTAAATTGAAACTAAATGACATCTCTTACAGAGATCGTAAAGTCTGGGAAACACACATTAAAAATCTTGCCAGTGTTTCCTTTTCCAGCTTTATAGCAGTGTCACTAACTGTACTGTCTCTAGCTGAATTGTCAAAACACCAAATTCCAATCAAACAATTCTGTAACGTGAAAACATCCTGATCTTTCAATTTATTTTTTTCAACGTATGCAATGTAAATTCATATAAACTTTTAATAACTTACCTCTGCTTCCCTGAACGTGGAGAGCAAGGCAAATGATCAAAAATATTAATCCAGTTTTCAAATGCATGCTGTCTACTGATCATTCACAGTTTTCAAGATCAATCATGCAGGAGATAAGAATATTTAGGTCAAGTAGAAGAATTTTGTTTTCTTAAAGAGCAAAAATCCCCAAATGTTTTCCCTCTTATTATTTTTCAGGTGTCCCCAGCCTTGGACTGCATTGAATTGCAACTAGGCAAAGAGTGAAACAGGTGCCAGAATGAAAGAGCTGGACAAACCCCTCCAACACACACACTTCTAGCCTGGGGGACTGTGGTGGTAAGACAAGAGTGACGAAGTTGTAAAAAAAAGCAGTGTCTGTTTCTGGAATAATCTGTTTATCTGCTGCTCAGACATAATCCCTCTTACAGTCCAGCTGGAAGAGCTTTCTTCATCTTATTAACCTTCTGGAGCAGCATCTGTCAACCCCAGAAGACTTCAGCAGCACCATGATAAACAACGGAAGTCTCTTCTAGTGTCCATTGCCTTCGAACATTGATCCTTTGGGCATTCTGGAGGTACAACATATGAGCAGAGGCAAAATCATGGGGAGAGCTAATTGTGCCATTTCCAAACCAGTGACCATAAAACCCAGGAAACTTCCTTTGAAGAGGAAAACAGCTTTTCCTGAAAGGACACACTATACTGAGCTTTACCACTGCATATGTCTTGGAAGCCTCTCTCCATTCTGATACCAAAAGTATTTCTATCAGAACAGTGATGATGATGTGCTGTGACAGTGGTGAAATGACGTGACTCAGCAGTAAATTGCAGCAGTGTTCAGGACTGGCATAGTCTGATGCCAAACTGGAAGTGGGGGAGGGAAGGTGCTGCATGGAGGCAGAATAAGAAATGGTGTTGAGAAATGCTGTTTCAAGCACATAGCTATAACCAGGCCAAGAATTGGCAGTGAATGAATACACATTTCAAACAGCTCTGTTCCAGTTTCCCAAATAACTATTCTGGTTACGTATTTGGCATGTGTAAGTGTTCCATACTTACTTTTTGTTAACCAGAATGCTTTTTATTGTTACACCTAAAAAAACTAGCAGGTGGGCATTTGTAATGGTCTGTCCCCGTTAGAAATTTCTGTGCAACTGTGTTTTAACATCGGAAGTATCTAGACGGGCAGCATCCGTTAAGTTCAAGTTACTTTAAGAACAACCTTCATTTGAACCCAGTGGGTATTCTATTTTTACTTAGGATTTAAACAATGGTAACCTCCTCTCTTCCCAAGATTGCCTGATTTTAACTACTCAGGCCAGCTAGTACAGAGATTGTGCTGGGACCAAACAAGATCTGCTTTTTTTTTTAATTTTCACAATATTTTTCTGATTTTCAGTGCTCATTTTAATGCTTCATGTATATTGTTTCATGCATATTGTTTTATTGCTCTAACAAAACAAATTAAGAATACCTTGCCAGCAGCACAATGCAAAGCAACAGTAGAGATGATCAGGATTTCTACTGGAGAAAATTTGAGTATTACATAAGGATCATTCTTTAGCAATACCAGTATTTGTCTTTACATATTTTATATACCATAATCATATGGTATATACTGTAGTCAACTTATAATTACTACTTCCATGAACCAGGTAAGCATTAGCAAGCATTTATAAACATGTTACAGTTGAAAGATGAAGTGGCCTCCAATATGTTATCTTATTTTTACTTGCTTCAGCCCTTAGTCTGCAACAGTTGGAAGTGTAAGGAATTTTTCTGAGGGTGGTGGAATCTGTTGTTTCTGGTGACATCTGAAAGTGCAGGATTGGCAAAAGCCACAGATTATTTCCTCAGAGTACCCTAGGTACCAAACTCCCTATGGAATTTGGTAGGAATATGATCTTTTATTCCCTTAAGAATCTAATTTAAGCATCAGACTACATTTTGAAAATGTGTAATAAAGAGATTTACTTAATTACTATGCAGAGACTTGTTAGTGAAGCCTGAGCCAGGAATCAGAAGTCCTTTACTGAAGCTTTCATTTAAAAACATATTTTTGAACACTTCACAAGTTGGAGAAGACAAACATTTCATAAAACATGCTCTTATCTTTCAGAGAGGAACAGGAACAATCCTAGAACACATCACAATGCTATTTGGTGTCAAGCTATGACTTGAGGAAAATATTGAGCTCCATAGGTAAGTTGTGACTAAAAATTTGTAGGGCAGGAGTCTGCATACTTTGAGATTATGCTTAAATCATTAATATTTCAAGCTGCTTTCTGTTAAGGCAGTGCCTTCTATGTATTTCCATTTAATTAAGAGATTTTGTAACTAACCTTGATAACTGCCACAGTGGAAGCAAACAAGAATGATAAACACTCATTAAAGCTAAAGCAATATTTTCTAGGGACCACTCCATCTCTAAGTACTGTAGTGTTTAATTATAGGTCACTGTTAATTAATCTAGAAGTTTTTCTTCTAGTTGGTTTGCTGTCAAGAATAATTATGTATTTTTAAAGAGGTTATTAAAAGAATTCTGCTGAAATTAACTAGTGCATTACAAATATACAACCAAGACATGAGAAGGGCAAAACTGTGTGCTAAAATATCCATTCACCCAGGACAAGTGCTTGTAAATGGGTTAAATCAGACCTGTTAATGGTCACCTAAGTGAATCACTGCACATACCTAGAGTAATACACTCATGTGCTGTTTAAACACAACTAAAGCTGTTTCCTTTGCTTGTAGAAAAATGACAGTTTAAGTCATCAAAGACTCCATTTAGAAGACTTTTGTTGTAAATTGTTGGTAAGTCTGGGGCTCAAGGCATGGTCACATAAAGATGATCTAAAAGTTGCTATACACATATAATTATGAAGTACATATTAAATAACCTCAAGTCTTTCTCTGCTAATCATTATTTCCATAGGAGCCAGATTGGTACCTGGCAGGGCAACATGCACCAGGCACAGCTTTAGGCTTCAGATTAAAAGTGAGGAAACCTGGGTTCTTCTGCTCCCTTCTTTGCTGTTGAGTTTGGCCAAGCCAAGCCCTGTCTCTCGGCCTCCATATCTGCAAAAGGAGGGGGTGACCCTGTGAGAGCTAGAACACTCTCTGAGGGAACAAACAAGATAATACATGTAAGCAAGAATGGCTTTTCCCCTCTTTTCTCATGCATTAAAATGTAGATAAAATATTTCACAAATTATTATTTTATTTTTTAAAATAATATTTTACTTTTAGATGTTCTGGTTTGCATATCAAAATTAGTTAATTTTCAGGCTATTGTCTACCTTCTTCCTGAGCCTTTTATATTTTTGGTCTTCACAGCTTGCTGGGACAATAAATTTTCCAATTTAATTATGCATTTACGAAAATTTACTTTCTTTATGTAAGAATAAGAAATGATTTGACAAATTCATGAAGGAATGGAATTCACATGCTGTTCTAGTTGCAACCTCTTGCACAAAGGCCATTAATCACTGATTGTCAAACCCTGTGAGTGCAAGCTACTACTTTTGCTTGCCTGTTCCTTATATTATTTCACTATCTATTTATTTGCCATACATATAGATAAGATAGTAAATTAACTGTGTCTTTGATCTGATTCAACATGACTACTGTTAGGCGGTGAGCTGCAGTTCCTAATTCAGACTAACCTGCCTTTAAAATCAACCTTACCCGGTAGTTACAACAACTCCTGTCCATGCTGAACAGTGCAGCAAACTCATCCATTTTCTGTGATACCTCTCTTCTCCAAAACAAGAAGCCTGATGCTCTGTTCTGCAGTTGCAGCAAATATTGTGGAATTCTAGTCTGAACACAAAATTGAAGCAAGTGTTACGTTAATGAAGTTCTTTGTCTCCTTTCATGAACATAAGACTAGAACTCTTCTGCAATCAAAAGATGCCTCCAAGATTCTCTGGGGTCTTTAAAAAGCTTTGCTGTTTTGCTGTTACTAACACAGTTATGAAGCCCTAACATCCCTTATTATTTAGAATGGGAAAAAGTATTGTGTGCATACATTTACATGATGAATTACAGATATATCTCCGATGAATGCTTGACCCCATCATCTGTGCTTTTGTCTGAAACTTTTTATACTGTACACTCTTAAAAGGATTAGTGTATTTAGATGCTGTTTAGTGTGATAAGGGAGATAAGGGTATGGAAAAAGCGTGGTATTAACTGAGTAAAATTCAGCATTATTATGAGGAAAATACCCCAGCCTGATTGTTGCTTCAGGATGCTCACTGATAAACAAATTATGCTCATGTTGATAGTTATATGATCTTTCTTTGGTATCATCAAACATCTAAATGGGATTAAAATGATTTTTTTTTTCCTAATGGGCAGCGATTCAGCAAGCTGACCATTAGCTTCCAGTCAGTAGAGATAAAGACTACAGTACATCTGTTCAAACAGATTACCATGCACTTGCTTGCATACCAATACACAACTTTCAGTTATTCCTGGAGCTGCTTAAGCTTATATCATGGGGAGCTGTAATGAGCTGAAACATGTTTCTTCCCATGCTTGACAAGTTGTTTTTCTCTTGATGCTCTGAAAGGATCTTTCTAGATTTAGCTGGTAGAGTTAACTGATGCATTTACTATTCACAAAACTGTCCTGAGCAGTGTAGCAAATTAAGTTGAACATTTTATTTATCAGCTATAAAAAAATCAAGGTATCAAATATGTCTCTGTACATGAAGCAAGCCTGCAGAGATGTGGTCTTTTACAATAGGTATTGTCTAATCAGGAGCAGGAAACATAGAAGTAGCCCATAGATCACATAGATCAGTTTCTTTTCATGGTAATGAGGAAAGATGTTTAGTAGTGAGTGAGGAGGCAAGAAGAGAGATATCTAAGGTGTTAGATGTGCTTGTATCTGCTGTCCACCCAGACGGAGCTGCTGAAGGGAGAGGCTGCAGTGCCTAGATCTTCCTTCTGCGACAGAAACGGGCAGCAGACCTGCCTGAAAAAGGCGTGCCCAGGTGGAGGATCTCCTGCAGCAGATGGTTGAGCTGTGGGAGGTGGTGAGAAGGCTGCATAACATCAGGGAGGCTGAGAAGGAGTTAGATAGCTGATTCCAAGTGCAGTCTGCAGAGGATCCACATCCCATAGCCAAACAGTCAAAAAATCCCCCACTGGCACACACAGAAAGGAGGGGGGCCAATAATGCGGAAGAATGGACAGTTGCAACAGCAAGGATCAGCAGGAGCAAGAGACTTCCCCCGAAACCTGAGGTGCCCTTGCAGAACTGCTTCACCACTCTGCCGACTAGAGAGAAAAGACCCATCACATCAGGAGAGACACTAGAGCTGCGTAAGGCAGCCCAATCTGCTCCCCGTATGACGAGCAGCACAACTGAGAAAAGGCGACAGGTGATAGTAGTAGGTGACTCTCTTCTGGGAGGTACGGAGGCACCCATTTGCCAACCTGATGCCCTCTAGAGGGGTGTGGTGCTTACTGGGGGCTCATATCAGGGATCTCACTGAGAGGCTACCAAGCCTTGTACAGTCCATTGACTATTATCCAGTGCTGTTGTTTCACGTGGGCACCAGTGATACAGCCAGGAGCAGTCTGAGCAGTATCAAGAAGGATTACAGAGCCCTGGGAGCAGCGGTAAGGGACTCTGGAGCGCAGACAGTTTTTTCATCAATCCTCCCTGTCAAAGGGAAGGGGTTTGGAAGGGCCGGTCGAACCTGTCTAATCAACAAATGTTTACAGGACTGGTGCCACAGCTAGGGGTTTGGCTACTTAGACCATGGGACTTGCTTTGAGAAACCTGGTTTCTCAAAGGGTGGGGGCTGATGGGGTCCATCTGTCAGAGAAGAGGAAGAGCATCCTCAGTCATAGGCTTGCCAAGGTGGTGAAGAGGTCTTTAAACTAAAATTGCCAGGGGAGGGGGAACCTCAATCCATCCCATTCCTGCCAGTTTGATGCCAGTGCCCAGAGCCTGGAGAAGGATCACAGGTCAGCAGGAGAGCACCTGAAGAGCACCACAATGGAATTCCAGACACTCCAGCCAGTAAGGCAGCTTCATCAAGGGTCCAACTTAAATGCCTCTATGCAAATGCACGTAGTATGGGGAATAAACAAGAAGATTTAGAAAGGTGGGCACACCTGCAGGGCTATGATCTTATTGGCATCACAGAGATGCGGTGAGATGGGTCCTATGACTTGAGTGTTGGAGTGGAAGGATACAGTATGTTTAGGAAGGACAGGCAGGGGAGACAAGGAGGGGGTGTCATCCTCTATGTCAGTGCTCAGCTGGAGTGCATGGAGCTCTGCCTGGGGGTGGATGAGGAGGTGATTGAGACCTTATGAGTCAGGATTACAGGGAGGGCAGGGAGAGCTGACATTATAATGGGGGTCTGCTACAGGCCACCTAACCAGGAAGACTGAGCAGATGAAGCCCTCTGTAGATAGGAGCAGCCTCACATTCAAAAGAGCTGGTCCTCATGGGGGACTTGAACCATCATGATATCTGTTGGAGGTACAACACAGTGGGGCATAAGCAATCCAGGAAGTTCCCGGAATGTCTTGATGACAACTTCCTTCTCCAAGGTGTGAGTGGGTGTTGCTTTTGTCTTCAGCAAGGGGCAGGTGACAGTCAGCAGGACTCTTATGGACCTGACCATACCCTGGAACTTCCTGATCTGTATGTGTGATGATAACTGTCATTAACAAAGTTAATGGCTGTGATAACACATAGTTCCAACAAGAATAAATATCCAAATTTAATTCCAATTTTTTCTTAACAAAATGTAGGAAAGTTGGAGAAATAGTGTGGAGGTTGCATTCAATTGGAGGAGGAGGAGGAGAGGGGAGGCTGAGGGGAGACCTTATCTCTCTCTACAACTACCTGAAAGGGGGTTGTGGCGATGAGGGTGTTGGCCTCTTCTCCCAAGTAACTAGCGATAGGACAAGAGGAAATGGCCTCAAGTTGTGCCAGTCACTGAGAGAGTGGTCAGGCATTGGAACAGGCTGCCCAGGGAGGTGGTGGAGTTTCCATCTCTGGAAGTGTTCAAAAAACGTGTGGATGTGGCACTTCAGGACATGGTCTAGGGGACATGGTGGCACTGGATTAATGGTTGGACTTGATGATCTTGAAGGTCTTTTCCAACCTAGTGATTCTGTGATTCTGTGATTCTGTGATTCCTGTAGTGAGGGGCCCAAAACTGAACACAGTCTTCAAGGTGTGACCTCACTAGTGCTGAGTACAGGGGCACAATCACTTCCCTACTGCTGTTGGCCACACTATTTCTGATACAGGCCAGGATGCTACTGGGATCAGAAAATCAGGTTTGAGACGACCCGAGGAACCTAAACATTCATAAGTCTATGGCACCTGATGAGATGTATCCCAGAGTTCTGAGGGAGTTGTCTGATGTAGTTGCTAAGCTGCCAAGCCACTCTCCATGATACTTGAAACGACATAGAAGCCAGGCGAAGTCCCTGGAGACTGGAAAAACATTGCACCCATTTTTCAAAAGGGTAGAAAGGAGGACCCTGTGAACTACCGACTCGTCAGCCTCACCTCTGTGCCTGGAAAGATCATGGAACAGATCTTCCTAGAAACTATGGTGAGGCACATGGGGGACACGGAGGTGTTTTGAGACAGCCAGCATGGCTTCACCAAGGGCAAGTCCTGCCTCGTGGCCTTCCATGATGGAGCGACCATATTAGTGGGGAAGGGAAGAGCTACTGATGTCATCTATGTGAACTTGTGTAAGGTCTTTGACACGGTCCCCCAAAAGATCCTTCTCCCTAAATTAGGGTCGGGGCAACCCCTGGTATCAGTACAGGCTGGGGGATGAAAGGATGGAGAACAGCCCTGCCAAGAAGGACTTGGGGGTACTGGTGGATGAAAAGCTGGACATGAGCCGGCAATGTGTGCTCGCAGCCCAGAAGACCAAGCGTGTCCCGGGCTGCATCTAAAGCAGCATGACCAGCAGGTCGAGGGAGGTGGTTCTGCCCCTCTATTCTGCTCTGGTGAGACCCCACCTGGAGTACTGCCTCCGGCTCTGGACCCTATCAGCACAGGAAAGGCATGGGCCTCTTGGATTGGATCCAGAGGAGGGCCACAAAAATGATCAGAGGGATGCAACACCTTTCCTATGAGGATAGTCCGAGAGAGTTAGGGTTGTTCAGCCTGGAGAAGACCAGGCTCCAGGGAGACCTTATTGCAGCCTTCCAGTACTTGAACAGGGCTTATAAGAAAGATGGGGTCAGACTTTTTAGCAGGCCCTGTCAGGATAGAACAAGGGGTAATGAATTTAAACTAAAAGAGGGTAGATTTAGACCAGATCTAAGGAAGACATTTTTCCCACTGAGTGTGGTGAAACCCTGGCACAGGTTGCCCAGACAGGTGGTAGATGCCCCATCCCTGGAAGAATTCCAGGTCAGGTTGGACAGGGCTTTGAGCAACCTGATCTAGTTGAATATGTCCCTGCTCATTGCAGGGGGGTTGGACTAGATGACCTTTAAAGGTCCCTTCCAACCCAAACTATTTTATGATGCTATAAGACTCAGGGTGGAATCTTAACATTTTTAAATGCCTAATGGAAGGGAATAAAGAGGCCCCTTCCTTCCTCCTCCATTCTATGGTTCTATGATACCCTCACAGTGAGCAAAGAGAAACAACTCCTCGTGTAGAGGCAAATAATTAGTTTTCAAACCTGTTTGAACACCACTTCAGCCTGCTAAAGGGACTCTATAAGCCACATTCAGTTCCAAGCAGTATTTTCAGTGGGAGATTCTTTGATGTGGCAAATATATTCATACACAAATATTTTAGAGAATAACTGACACAGAACAGGAAGAATTATTCCATGTACAGTTAGGAGTTTATCAAGTCTAGGATGGTGAAATGACATTTTAAAGAAAGAAAACTTTAAGCTTAGTAAGAAGAAAAAAAGTTCTAGAATTTATTCTTTTTCTGGAACAGAATTCTGTGATGTGGCAAAACTTCCTTTGTGTGTATTGTTAGAAATGGTGTTAATAGCATGTTCAGGTTTTTATTTTTTAATCATAATTCTTACTGTGATTGCTAAACTAGGTTTCATCTATTCAAGGCACACTTTAAAAATGCTCAGTTAAAGATGACCCATTCCCAGAAAAGAATACACAGGATTGGTCAAGGTAATAGGACGGGACTTCAAAAATATTTTCACAATATAAACAGGATCAATTGTTCTTAAGCTACTTCCAGTTTACAACCTGCATGCTTCAGTTAGGATACAGTTACCCTCTGCATAGCATTGATGGCGCATATGGATGGCAGGAAGGGAGAAGCTGGGTCAGGAAATCTGTTGTACACAAATCCCATTGTTCCTTCTGCTTTAGTTCAGAATGAACCCTAAAGAATTTTTCTCTGATCTTTTGCTCCATTTTTTAAAATCACATTTTCCACCAAGTTTTTATTTACCCAGGCACCATGTTTTCATCCTCTGTCCTGGTCACCATCTGACCTCCTGTCTGGTTTCTTTTTCCCAAGTGTCCATCCTCTCCATTTCTGCTTTCTCTCCTTTCTGACCTTCCAATTTCATCCCACCTCCTAATTTCATTCTGCTTCTTTCCACAGTTTTCTCACCTCCTCAGTGTCCTTGGCCTTAAGTTGCTTTCCAGCCCACTATGGTGTGTTATTTTGAAAGCTGAGTGCAGTGGAGGATTATTGTGATATTTATTAGCTACCCCTAGTTGGTAACTCCAAGGTAAGAAGGGAGAAGCTACTTATTTTATCTTATACAATACCACCCTCCGCTGGCAGTTCCTGCTTCCTTCCCTCTGCATTTCACTGATGGCTACAGCAATATGTAGGTAGCTCCTACCTTCAAAATTCACAAGAGAATTATAATTTAGAAAGACTGAATATCTTATCTTTTTATTAGGAAAAAATAAATAACAGCATGGTACCTTCTTTCTACCCCCTACACTGGACTGTGTTAACATGAGGGTTTATTTAGCTCCTTTTGAGACATCTTTTTCATTCCAACTCCTCTTTCTTCATTGTTACCTTCAGTTTACCACAGTGGCCCCCAGCTTCCCCATGCCACAATACAGTGAGGGCCTTTCCTGGAGCCAAAGCAGGCTCAGAAACCAGGCCCTGTTGTCAGCTGGACTCAGTGCTCTGCTCGATGCAGATGGAAGAGGATGTGTTATGTGCATTCCTCCCACTTCAGCCCAGAGATGACTAGGCTGTGAACTGGGGGTCCCTGGAGCTCCTCAGATCTCTGATCTGGAATAGCAAAGGAGAGGCACCCTCTGGGATGCATCAGCTTTTTGCACCACATTGACTCTCAGCCAGACAAATGGTTTTGGAGGAGCTTAAGGCTGATTTTGGTACAGAAGAAGTTAAAATCCCAAAACTTTCTCTATACCAGCTATGCATGACACACTGTGGGCTGGCTGAGTATCCTTTGTACCCATTCAGGGCTGCCTCTTTGCTTATGAAGTTGCTAGAGGCAAGACAAGATAGTGCCTCTGTCCCTATACATTTAACACAACAGACATCAGGTTGCTTTTTACAGTTCCGGTTATGAATACCTCTCCCCTGTGCTATGCAGCCACCTTCTACAGCCCCCTGAGCTTCCTTTCTTACAGACTCTTTCAGCTCATCCTCACTCCAGACATTTTTTGTGTGCCTCTCCTCCCTTGCTCTGGCCATTGCCACGTCTCTTTCATGTCTACCTTTAACATCTCCTGTCCTCTGTCTTTCTGTCAACTAATTCCTTACTAATTAAACTCTGCCCAAAGGACAAGTAAACAAAAGTAGGTGAACTGACATGAAATTTGCAGGCTGTTACTCCTCTTGCTCTGTTTGTATATTTAATCCTTCTCTCTAGCTTTCATCTACTTGACTATTTAGATAAGAAGCTCTTGTGGAGTAGGGATATTGCATGTGTAATTGTATAAGCCCCACTTTCATAAGCACTGTGGTAACAAATACAATAAATGCTACTGTCACACTACATCTGAAGGTCATCAGAGGCCATGCCTTGAGGGTGCTAATGGCAGCTGTTTTACTGCTGCCTAGTTGAGATCTGTTTGGGATCGTGTTTCTGTGATCAGGTCCTGCTTGTGAAACTGACCCCTTTCATTGGCACCATCTTGTTAGACTGGAAGCTTTTTTGGGGATCATATGCTTTCCTAGGTGCCAGCTTCCATTAAAATGTTCCAGGAGCATTTTATAGACCAGCATTTTAAAACAAACAGGTCTCATTGATCTATGTTCACATGTGAAGACGTGGGGACATGTAGCATTGGGTGGCAGCTCCAACTTCCTCAAAGAGCTTTAACAGCTTGGGATGAAAGAAAGGGATGGATGGAGGGATGCCACTGTCCTGTGTTTCTTCCATTTACCACACATGCCTCTGGTTTCAGTTTGAATAAGCATTTTGAGAACTTCTGTAACTTATGTAGCAATACCTGAAGTCCATCCATGTTTACATGCTGCTAGTGGTGGAACCACAACAGCACAGACTCAGCATTGCTCTCAAAAGTGATGCACTCAAAAACCTAAGCAGCTGGGCAGTGCAAAGCTCCATGTTATGTTTTTATCAGTGACTGAATTATCTAGTTTAAAACAAACATGGTCACCCTTATTTGAAGCACAGAACGTGTAATCCCAAGTTAGGGTGGTAGCACCTCTCATGGAAAGTCCATGCAGGGTTTTAGGAGCTGTCTTGTTTTGCCCTACAGGCTCCAGAATGGTAAGTGTTCTCATCATATGTGAAGAAGCTCCTGCTTTCTTGGGACCTAAATTTTGTCTCAGAAATAATTTGTGGGCTGTCCATAAGGGCAATTTGCTCAAATACCTTTAAAGTGTTCATCAGTCAAATGGCCCTGCTTTGAAGGAATTCTGTATAAAGAGTGTTTGTTTTTCCCCAGGAAAGTGATAAGCACATGATTGCCTATGCTAGACTACAAAAACAAGATGAAAGCAGCTTTCTGTCCTACTTTCATGTTGAAGATAATGTCAAATTCCTTTTTATCCCCATTATTCTTCCCATATATTTTTCCCTGGGTCTCCTTTTCATCCAAGGTAAGCATGTCTACATATCTTAGTGTTGAAATCAGCCTTCTGTTCTTAGCTGGAAAGAATTAACAATCTTGGGAAATCAACACCTTTTTGAGAACAATGCAAAGGAATGCCTCACTAAGCTGAAATTCCTGAACTGGCATTGTTGTGTCTTCTTAGTAGTAATGTGATCTAGAAAACTGATTTTGAAACAGAGAACAATACTTAGTAAGAAGCAACTATTTTTGTGCTAAGGGCTTTCATAAATAACCTTGTGGATGTCTGTTATTGATCTGGCTTTGATAGAATCGTAGAATAGAATCATAGAATAGTTTGGGTTGGAAGGGACCTTTAAAGGTCATCTAGTCCAACCCCCCTGCAATGAGCAGGGACATCTTCAACTAGATCAGGTTGCTCAGAGCCCTGTCCAACCTGACCTGGAATGTTGCCGGTGATGGGGCATCTGGGCAACCAGTTCCATTATTTCACCACCTTTGTTGTGAAAAATGTCTTCCTTAGAACTAGTCTAAATCTACCCTCTTTTAGTTTAAAAACGTTACCCCTTGTCCTATCCTGACAGGGCCTGCTAAAAAGTCTGACCCCATCTTACAGGTCCTGTTCAAGTATTGGAAGGTTGCAATAAGGTCTCCCTGGAGCCTGGTCTTCTCCAGGCTGAACAATCCTAACTCTCTCGGACTATCCTCACAGGAAAGGTGTTCCATCCCTCTGATCATTTTTGTGGCCCTCCTCTGGATCCACTCCAAGAAGTCCATGTTTTTCCTGTGTTGAGGGCTCCAGAGCTGGATGCATTACTCCACGTAGGGTCTTACCAGAGCAGAATAGAGGGGCAGAACCACCTCCCTTGACCTGCTGGCCACGCTGCTTTAGATGCAGCCTAGGATACGCTTGGCCTTCTGGGCTGCAAGTGCTCATTGCGAACTCATGTCCAGCTTTTCATCCACCAGTACCCCCAAGTCCTTCTTGGCAGGGCTGTTCTCCATCCCTTCATCCCCCAGCCTGTATTGATACTGGGGGTTGCCCCGACCCAGGTGCCAGACCCTGTACTTGGCCTTGTTGAACCTCCTGATGTTCACATGGGTCCATTCCTCAAGCTTGTCCAGGTCCCTCTGGATGGCATCCTGTCCCTCAGGCATGTCAACCACACCACTCAGCTTGGTGTCATCTTCAAACTTGCTGAGGGTACACTCAATCCCACTCTCTATGTCATTGATGAAGATATTAAAGAGTACTGGTCCTAATACAGACCCCTGAGGGACACTGTTCGTCACTGATCTCCATCCAACCAAGTCCTCATCCACCCAACAGTCCACCCATCAAATCCATCTCTTTCCAATGTAGAGAGAAGGATGTTGTGGGGGACCATGTCAAAGGCCTTACACAAGTCCACATAGATGACATTGGTAGCTCTTCCTTTGTCCACTGATGTAGTCACTCCATCACAGAAGGCCATGAGGTTGGTCAGGCAGGACTTGCCCTTGGTGAAACCATGTTCACTCTCTCAAATCACCTGCCTGTCTTCCATGTGCCTTAGCATAGCTTTTAGGAAGATTTGTTCCATGATCTTCCCAGGCACAGAGGTAAGGTTGACGGGTCGGTAGTTCCCAGGGTCTTCCCTTGTACTGTTTTTTAAAACTGGGTGCGATGTTTCCCTTTTTCCAGTCTCCAGGGACTTCTTCTGACTGCCATGTCTTTTCAAATATCATGGAGAGGGGCTTGGCAGCTACACCAGCCAATTCCCTCAGGAACTGGTTTCAAGTCAGGGTTTCAGTTTCAGATATACAGAGCAAGGTGCAATAGAGATTGTTGATATTCAGGCTTTCTAGCTATCAAGTGGGGAGTTTCCCACACTCATATCTTCAGACCTGTAGTTTTGGGATTAATGCTGTCTGTATTTGGGGATGGACATCTGTCCAATCTATTGCAGCACAGAAGTAGGGCACAGTTTATACCACAGGATGGATTTAAATGTGAGATAGTTCACAGAAAGTCTTGCACTGTGTTAGGATATGGAGAGGTCAGTGGCCACTTCTGAGAAACATTACATATGTATGTATCATAGCATATATCCATTTTATAACTTATCTAAGTCAGGAAAACCTCCAAAGAAGTTAGGCAATATGACAAGTTAATTTACATAGATTAAAAGACTGACTTCTTGGTGTTATGGAAGTGGTTAGGAAAAAATCCACTGTGATTAACAAAAATGGTGACGAGGGTTTCATCCAGAAGCATAACGTGAAATTGAGTATAAATATCCCAACAAACCTACACAATAAAAAGAGAATGGGATGCAGATGTTATCTTGAAATGAAATGGGTCATGAGAAAAATGTAGAGAAGGGAGAAACAGGAGGTCCAATAATAGCACACAAGTAGAACAATATAAGAAATAACAATGATGGAAAGCAATGGAATATGGTGCCATGTATATTCATTAAATGCTCTGGAAACAGATTATTTTTACCTAAAATCTCTTAGAACTTTGCTATACTAGGCAAAAGGATGGGAGACATGGGCTGAGATCCAATCTTACAAATATTTTACAAATCCATGAATAAAACCTCTGTCAATATTCCTACATCATCTATGAAAAGGAGCTAATGTGCTCCATGTTCTTTCTGAACGTAATTTTTTGAATCTAGAAACAGGCTTCTGTTATGCTACACTATGACAGTCTGATAAAATTTTCATCATTTGTAATAGCCTCCTAGCAGGATTCATTTTTCTAATGCAGTAATAAAAAGTCTTACATCTGTGACAAAAAGATTCCTGATAAAAAAGGTAACATAAAGTAACACAGTAAAAAATTTCAAATACATTAGAATTCCCTAAGCAAGACTTTTGAGATTGATTTCCTGTTGCACCTTGGAAACAGTGCTTACACAGCAGATTTCACAGAAAAAAAAAAGAGCAAAACTGGTGAATAGAAACATTTCACTACTGAATTTGTAGAAGCTGTACTGAAGCCATGTGTGCTGCATGTCTTGTGGCAACAGTCTGGAATGGAATTCACTGTGAGGAAGAATGCTGATTGCATATACCTAGATCTAGAAAAATAAATTATTTACCTGGCAGAGCTAACACTTGCCTGTAAAACAAACTATTGGCTACCACCACTAGGATGGCTGAGAAGCATAAACCAAAGATACATAGCTCCCCATTCAATATTAGGGAGCCTACCAAAAGGTACAAAACGGTTTCTGTAATACACCATCATTACTTCAAAATTGGGTCTTTATTCACAGTGGAGAACTGTTTTCAAATTACATTTTGCTTTACTGCAGAAAAACATTTAATGTCACATAACTGTAAATTGTTATATATTATGCTGCATGCTTAATTTTATTGCACTGGTTAAATTACACTACTTTCCACAAAGAATTGTGTGCTGTAGAATAGTTGTCAGTTTAAGTATTTTGTAAAAGTAACTGAAAAGTCCCACATAGGCCTTACAAATTTTCTTCTATAGAATTCTGATATGAATGTAGACAGTAGTACTGAAAACTTGCAGAGACTGAAGGTAAGGCTTCTGCTGAACGGGAAGATAGCTTCTCCTTCCAGAAATTTGCACAGAGCCAGCAACATCAGATAAGTACCTTATATTTGCATTACCGATTCTTCTTCTCGTAACCCTCTTAAGTAGACTGGATTTGTGCTTTTTAGTGAAAGTGCATTGCCTTTCAGCTCTTAAATTAGCCTTATTCTAATTCCCATTAACACACAACAGATGGAGAGCTATAATCTGAAGGGTCCTGTAACTAGGTGTCCCAAATGTACTCTTAATAAAGGACTTGATTTCATCATCTTTTTGGCTTGAGTTCTACAAAATGGTATATAATTGACTTAAAATACATGATTAGTTTCATCAAAACTATGATTCCATTTATGAGCAAAGTGTAGCACATGTGCATGTGTTTCTATGACTGAAGCCCTGGATACATACTTTTCTTAACTTATATTCATAGTTTTCTACTTCAGCATGATAAATGTATTAGTTTCCTTAGATTGTCAGCTACGATTTACAGAGACAGAAATCTTAGAATGATAAATAAGTGACAAAGACATGGTATAAATGATAAACCAAGCCAATCTAACTGTTTTGGATTTTGGATTTGGATTTGTTTTGGTTGTGACTGGATTCTAAAAGCAGGTTGTAGTTTCATAGACAAATTTTTTTACATGAGAATTTAAACACATCTGGCGTTTACAAAGGTTGTTACAAATTTAGGATGGGAATGTATCATGACACACATTTTGTCAGAACCTTTTTAAAAACATATAGCTTATTTATGGCATTTTATACAGGATATAAAGATAACAAAAAGAGCAGCAAGTAAAAGGTTCACTAAAAATCTTTTTGCTGAGATGTTTGTTGAGGGTGGGGGAACCTACACAGTCCTACATAGGTTCATAATACATAAAGCAATATAAGGGAAATAATAGGAATACACATCTTTGTTAAATTGCAGAGATTAAATTTACATTAAAATCCCAGCATTTCTTTCAGTGCTATAGAAAATTAGAATCGTTGCTACAGTAGTTGCTTTTGTTACATTTTTACAGAGACTTCATTACAGAGAGAAACATTTAACATTAACAGGAAATTCTGATGATTCTGAATATATTTTCCACTTCATAATGTAAAAGGGCTTTGTGAAATTCACACGACAGCTACTGAGGCATTAGGGAATATGAAAATATTGTGCAGCACTTGTTCAGTTTGCTAAGTGACAGGGAAAAAAAAAACCACCTTTTGTCCCCTGTTTTAACAAGGCTTATTGCATGTCCACAAATGCAGACTGGATACTTTGATATTAACAGTCCATGCTGAAAATTCCAGTTTGTTGAGTGCACTGCAAAAATGTGTTCTTCCTGTTGATATGGCAGATTATATTAATTCTTTTGATATAATACAAACTCAACTGTTCTGCTTTAATTGTGCAGTCAGTGTTCCTGTTGAAGTTGTTTATGGTCTCAAGGGAATCAGTGTGTAGTATTTTATACCCATGTTTGTATTTTACGATTTATTGTTTACTTTTTAAATGCTTCTTCACTAATTTGTAGTGAATATGAAGGGGAATGGTTATAAAATTGCTGAGTCCAGAATTCCAGCCTAATGAGAAAGTGCAAACATATGACAAAATCAGCAGGTTTTCATCCCCATGGGTTCTACTTATGAGAAAACCAGCAGGTTTTCATCCCCACAGAAGCTACTCCATTGTTCAAGCAACTGCATATTGCACAAGGAGGATGGGTGGAGGGCAAAAGCCAGAGAGCTGTACAGAGGCACAGGCTCAAGTGGAGAGGGAAAGGAAGATACAAAGATGCTCATGGCACATGAGTAAGTCTGATCTTTAGTTCTCATTGGTAAAGCTATTAATCTAAACTAGACAAACTGAAGGGGTTGACAGTTGGCAGTGTCTTGTCCTACTGAATAAAAGGAACAACGTTATTTAACTAGGATTAGCCACTTGATGTTTTTGGATATGTATTCGCCTGGATTCTACAAAATGGTAAACAACGGGCCTTTCTAAAGAGGAAGCCTGTTAACAGGATAGTAAGAAGCATAAATACAATAAGCAGACTTCCCAGAACTAGTCTGGTTCAGCTCTGTGTTTACCAGGGATTACACCTCACACAGAATCCTTCACAGTGCACAGGGACATCTAATGACTGAATCAGAGACTGCAACTAAACATATCCCTCAGGCTACCTGAGCACACAAGAGATATATAAGAAGTGTACACAGGAGAAGGTGGGGTGGGTGCAGGCAAAGCAGGTGTTCAGAAAATTACATCACATATATGCAAATAAAAACCATAATCCAAATAAAATAGAGTATTATCTGAATGTCAATCCTGAATGAGGCTGTCAGGTGAGTGACATAATCCTGACTGATGCAGCATTAAAACTAATAGAAGCAACTTAAAACCAACAGCACCCACCCCCTATTTTTTTGCCACTGAACAGTATGTACCTTTAAAATAACAGGATGTATCTATATGTAAAAAATCAGAGTATTGGTCATATTGGAAAATTATTTCAGCAATCTACTTAAGGCATAGGGATTCAAGGAAGTGTAATTAGAATAATATCCTGGGAATTTAGAAAGCTGGGTTGAATTCTCTGTTCATCTACAGACATGCTGCGTGACTTTCAGCAAAGTCCTTGGGTCAGATCCCCAAATCTGCAGTCAGGGGGAGTTAGGGACTTAATAGCCTTTGATGATCTGGAGCTTTGTTGATCAGTCTAACTAATTTCCATAAAACTTTCCTATCTCAAGGCAGTACTTGGAGGATGAACCTGTTAAAAAAGTGTACTTTTATGATAGTAAGAGAAGTACCACAGACATTTCAAAACTGGAAGGCTGACGTGTGTAGTTGCTGACCTTACTTATACCTTCAAAAGATGCATACAGATACCTGGCTGTTTGAATTATAATAATATAGATTTCCTTTCTTGCGTAAGAGAAGAAGAGAAAAAGTTTTCTTAAAGTTTTTTAGACTGCAAGCAAGACAACTTCAAGTCAAGGTTGATGATTTGAATAAAAACACTAGCAAAAAACTTTTAGCTGGTCAATTCTGTTTTTATTGGGAAATGACTCTTCAGTCAGTAGCAACTGTTACAAAAAAATTTCATTGAATTCTGATATTGAGACAAAAAGATAGACTACTTGTCATTGCCTGCTTAAATTTAATATCCTTCTAGGATTTATATAATGCCCACTGGCTACCAAAAGCAAAACAAGAAAAGAATCCCTGACAGATTTTCTCTACGCTGGAAATGTCAGTGGACTCTGGGGATGTCTTCTCATGCTTTATAGGCCTCTCTCTTGCTTTTAAATCACTGATGTAATGTTTCTCCATACAATTTCTCTTTCCTTATAAAAATCTATTTGAAAATTTCTCTCATGAGGAATGAAAGCAAAATCCTGCTTTTGAACATTCTCTCTGTTTTTGTCTTTCTCTTACAAAATTAATTTTCAGGAATCATCTTTATAATCTTTTCAGCAGTTCCTGAGGACTGTCGTAGTTTAGCCCCAGCTGGCAACTAAGCACCACACAGCCGCTCGCTCACTCCCCCTCCCGCAGTGGGACGGGGAAGAGAATTGGGAAAAAAAAACTCGTGGGTTGAGATAAACACGGTTTAATAGGACAGAAAGAAAGAAGGGAACAACAATGATAATACCAACACAGGAATGTACAAGAACAAGTGATGCCCAATACAGCAATTGCTCACCACCCCGTGATCGACAGCCCGTCCCCGAGCAGCGATTTCCGCCCCCCGGCCAACTCCAGTTTATGTACTGGGCATGACGTCGTATGGTAGGGAATATCTCTTTGGCCAGTCTGGGTCAGCTGTCCTGGCTGCGTCCCCTCCCAGCTCCCCGTGCACCCCCAGCCTGCTCGCTGGCAGGCCAGCACGAGAAGCTGGACTGTCCTTGACTGCTCAGCAACAACCCAAAACATCAGCACATTATCAACAGTTTCTCATCCCAAATCCAAAACACAGTCTCACACTGGCTTCTGTGAAGAAAACCAGCTCTATCCTGGCTGAAACCAGGACAATGAGTGATAGCTTATTTGTAGAAAAGAAAAGGGCTGTTTTAAATTTGTTTGCGTAAGACTAGAATAACCACCTTACTTTTCATTTCAGAGAGATTGTTTTACCTGCACTGATCCAATTTGTGCACTTTTTTCAAACTCATGCCTCTAAAATTATTAGAAGCCTTGCAAACACTGAGCTGTAGACACAGACAGCAGAAATAATATGAAAGTGCATTTATGCTCTGGCTCAGAACTAGCAGTTTGTCTATGTGGTTGATTATTAAAAGACAACAGCAAATGTTAAGAAAAAAACCAACTATCCAATACATAAATAATAATTCTTTTCTGCTGAGAAAGATTGAACTGATGACAACAATGATATACTTCTATCCTGATTAAAATTTTAAAAGGTTTAGTTCTCCATCAGAATACTCTCCATCATTTATCAGCAGTCCTGGTTAACAGGGGAGGTCCCAGAAGACTGGAGATTTGCTAGTGTGACACCCATCTACAAGAAAGGCTGGA
>NW_010557022.1:125676-144701 GCF_000687285.1 Phaethon lepturus | reverse complement strand
TTTTTTTTTTTTTTCCCCCTAGCCAATGTTTAAAAAGTGTAATTTACGAGAAAGGCAGATGAAATGAGCTGGTATTGCTTCTAGCGCGGCAGTTCTCTACTTCTGAAATGGTGTCTCACTGGACCCGCTTGGCTTCCGGGCAGAAGGGTGCCGGAGTCTTGAAGAGCAGACACCAGCTCCAATGTTGAAAGTTAAAGTAAAGGGGATAAGGGCAGACGAGAAATGGAAGACAACTATTTGAAACAGGGTTAAGATTAACACAAAATCTTTCTTATAGCTCCAGTTTATGTGGATGTTTAAACACTCGGTAATTCTAAACAGCATCATATAAAATATAGTTCTGTATTTTGCATAGTAACAGCATAGAGTATCAAAATACCCAATAGCAAAGTAAAGGAAAGCACTAGCCATTGCATTAGAGCGTATCAAGTAACATGGGATTGTTTCTTGACAATTGTACATCAAAGTTTATCCTTGCAGGGTCTACCTTTCGTTAACATTTGTCAGCAACAGGAAAGAAGAAAAATGTGTAAGATGTACAAAATCCAAAGCACAGTGTCATACAGCATCTTAACACGATGAAGCTGTGAGTTACTGTAATACTTTGGATGTTATATTTATTCTTAAACCTCAGCCAGATAATCATCCAATCACTAACCTCAATTCATCATCATCCCCCCTCCAATTTTATATTTAAAACCGTGTAGATCAACCCCCATAATTCCTAGTTTAGAGATTTACTGTAAGAATCATATACATTAGTATCACTTACCTTAATGCACCACTGTATAAACATTACATATGGGGCAAGGGCATCTGAGTGTAGTTTGGTGGTTTGTTTTTTGTTGGTTTTTGTGTGTGTGTGGTTTTCTGGGTGGTGAGCGGGGTATTTTTTAGTAGTGCAGAATTTCTCATCCTCCATAAGTTTTGTTACTGAGGGTAGTTTCAAACTAAAGGGGCTTTTAGAAAACTCAGTCTGCATAGCATATACAAACAGCATAATTTTTAAACTACAAAAAAAAGCACTAAATGTGAGTTACATCTACACTGAATGTATAATATTTGCCTCATATTATTACACCTCGGGGTTCATAATATCAGAAGCTGTTAGAAATATTTTTCTTAAATATTATATGAGACTAATTACCAGTAGTAGTAGTACATAGCTTAATATCTGCAACCAATTTGCATCATTCAACAAACTTTGAGTGAATCACGTTTTGTATTTAAGCAGAATAAAAGGTTTATACATTGCAGAACTTGACAACACAGAATTTTTCAGGTGCTATTGCTCAAAAAATAGATATACATTTGCTTTGTCAGTATTCTAAAAATACACAAATCGTTTTTCAACAAATTAATGTTTCAACAATAATTCATGTATTTCTATAAGATGCAGGTCTTCCCCTCCCACCTCCCAAGGAAATTTTGAAAAGGAGAGACATAATTTCCTAAGGTTATAGATGTATCCATAGAAAACTGTGACACATATGAGATCACTCTTTGAATAAATATTAACAACACTTTGAAAAATTATTTCCAAGAGGAAAAACAATTGCAAAGTCAGCTACAGTAATAAATGGGAGGAGTGTTTCACATACTGTACTTAGAGCGTCTGTGCTTTGTCAGGCAAACTGAAACAGCTGAAGTTCAAAACAAAATACATCTAAGTGGTTACAGAGCACATATGTAGACATTTACTGTATAAAGAAAAGGAGTTTGATCTTAAGTGCTTATTACTATGCCTTAATGAACATGAAGGTCTAGGCATTGAGGCATTGCTCTTCTAATTTAAGAATTTATTTCAAGGAATGGAGGATTAGCTAGCAACTATAAGTATTCAGCCCAAGTCAATTAAGAAAGGTTTGATTTTTTTTATCTGAAACTCTTAAAAACATTGCATGTTAAGATATATAAACCAGGTTTTTTTTTTTTTTTACAGTAACAGTACACATATTCTTTCTTCTACAAATTGATCAGAGACAAGAAGTTATATTTATGTGTACAATTTTCTGATTAATTTCTTATTTTCTGAGGATGAGACAATAACTTTGTTTGCCAGATCAACCATTTCAATTTCAGGTTTGCAAATGTATTAACTGGGTTTTATTACTAGGCTTATTTACTATTTGTCAACTTGTCACATGCCATATTGAGTTAACAAGCTGCCATTTTAATTTAGATTCCTTTTTATGCATGGAAAAATGACCCGGTATATACATTGACTTACACTTCTATTAGTCTTGCCATATTGTAACCATGCAGAAGTAGAAACATGATCACAGCAAATAATACACAGCTATATATTTTCTGCCATTTCTAAAGCCCTTCAAATAATCACTGTTTCTACTTCGAGGAAAAAAAAAAAGAAAAAATGAAGAGGAGAAAATCTGAAAGGGGCAGTAAAAAAAACATTTTAGAAATGCACAATTACACAGGCAACACCAGAAAAGCAGGGTCTCTTCCTCATCTAGCTTCTGAGATTAAGCTTCAGCTAATTATATTAGACAGTAAGTCACAGTATATTCTCTTGTAAACACTGTTCAGTATAGACTAACGATCAAATTAAAAAAATAATACCTTCACCCATCACACACAGTATACAACACTAAGAATAAAAGAAATCAAGGACAAAGGAAGGACAAATGCCTCAACAAGTCAGATATATATATCTACACAAGCACACACACACTCCCCACTTCTGTACAAAGCTGGACAGTCAGCTGGATGATTCTGGGACACGTTGGGCCTATTGCCTGAGCACAGCAATACGTTTTCCCACACCTGTGTTTTACAAAGCTTGCCTGTTCCTGGAGTGAGTTACATAGACCCAGTGGCTCAGAGACACTGGATACAATAGTTTTCAGTTGGTTTGCATGTTGTAATGTAGTAACACCCCACTTCTCTACAGTAAACAACAACGTTAGGTGGGGAGCTACATTTCTTGCAACACCTGATGGTTTCCAACTAATCTATAGAGACCGTATAGCAGTACGACTGATAATTCAGCAAGGGTTTTTACTTAGGTAACACTGCACGATCCAATATGAATGCTGCATTTCCCAAGCTCCTCTTCTCTGCGTTCTCTTCCCACATCACCTCTGAAAGCACATCCCTATTCGTAACTAGGGTAGGCACAGGGCTGTGCTGACACAGCTGTTTGCTCTTGGTTCTGGGAGACAGTCGATATCTTAAATACTCCTCATGCTGCTTCTAGCCCTTAACCACACACCCGCAGTCTGTAAAATACTGATGTAATGTTAACTTGTTTCATGTAAACTCTGCTCACAGAGGACATTCTACACCACGTTATTATATAAATCAGAAGATCAGTTTTGTTTGGTTGCTGCTGGAGTTCAAACTGAAGGGTGTTGTAAGAAAAGAAAGATTTTTTTCCTTCAGAAGTTCCCACTATGCCAAAGATCTAAGAAGAAGAGAGAATGCTTCCATGCTTCCCTGTAGTTTTAAAAAAATGTAACTCCAAAAGTTAGTACAAAAAGAGGAAGAACCATTTTATTTCCTAGGGATATGAAAAAAAAAACGCAGATTTAAGTAAATTCAGCCAGAGCTCCTCCTAGGTCAACGGAGACATAAATAAATTATGGTTACTAATTTGATGCCACGCAGTATTAGTGAAGCTTTTTAGCCTGGACACTAACATGCTAGTTTCGGTCCAGAGGCCTGGGAGCTCTGCAGGCTATAGGGCACTCCCCAGGCTTCCCTGGGCTACCATGGACACACGCTGCCCATTGTGAACAACATTGTGGCATTAAAAACACCCCACCAAGCACAGCATTCTGTTGATTATATTAAACAACTGATAGTGTAAGAAAGAGACTGATGGTGGAATATAATGAAGTCATATAAAGTTTGCTGCATTAAAAAATTGCTGAAATTTTGTTCCAAATCTCACAGCATTTTGCAAGGTGATACATTAATTCTCAATGTATACGCTGTTCGTGGAGCCTGCAGATTCTTTCATTTCAGGAACTAGCACGCAACTCTCATGATCCTTTAAAACCCCTATAATACCTCTCCATTTCATCTGCATCTCTGCTCCTCTCTGTATAATACAAAATTTATTTTCGCCACCACAGCAGCACTTTTTATGGCAATAATACAGTAATCCAAATAGTAATACACAATATAGCAATCAAAGTAAGTGCAAATAATTAGAACCACCTCCATCGTGTAGAAAATAATCTACTTGGTACCACTGAGCATTTGGAGTTCATTCTCATTCAACTATGCTCTTCTCAGACTAATCTCTTAATCAGGCAAATCACCACTGCTGTGAAATATAGTTAGTGGAAAAGAAGCTAACAAATCTTTTATGTATTTTTCCTGATATTCTACTTCAGTGATTTAAAATAGCATGCAAAATGTATGATCATTAGAGAACTGTTATGATATAACATGGATTTAGCTCTATCCTTAAACAACGTTTCAGAAATGTAGTAAAAGCAAGGAAATAAATCAAATAGCTTCTTAAAGTTAAAGGTCTGGAAAAGAAAGATATTGACTTGCTTGGATACAAGAAAAAAACAGGCCATACAAAAAGCACCCCTTGGTTGGAAGAACAAACTCTATCTTTTGCTAAGCATTTACTTAAGATCACCAGGAAAAAGCTAGTACTTTGGGATATCCATCCTCAGGATGAAAAATTCCCCTACCTAGTTTTTTCACTACATCAGAAAATGTGGGCTTGACTGTAGTGTCTAGCCCACTACCTATATTACATGTTTATTAAAATCTCTCTGCATCATTTCTTTCTCCACATCTAGATAACTATAGAAGCAAACCCAAAGTTTCAGTGTGACCCTGTGAGACAACTAGTGGAATAACACTACGCTGTTTTGATGGAACTGAGTTTTTCTTGCTGAATTCAGCAAGAACATGCCCTTCATTTTATTTTCTCCCACCATAACAACATTATTCCCATGAGCTCTGTGTTGTGAAGAACTTTCCGCTGGCTACAGAGGACTGACAAATGCAGCTTCCTCCACAGGATATTCTCCTTGTCTTGAGCCAAAAGAACATGAGACTAGGCTAAGATCAACATGGCTTAATTGCCAATTTAAGTAAATCAAATTTTGCTTCTGTTCCCTAATTATAACAAAACTACTCAATTTCTGCTAAGATCCAGTACAATTTCTTTCAGAAAACTTTTTTCCACAAGTACGTATTTTTATTTCCTAATATTTACCAGAAAGGGTTGGCAAAGAGAATATTAGAGGGGCAAAGAGGGGCAGGAATGGAAGAAAAAAGGGAAAAATATTAAAGAAAACATATGAATGCATACAGCTAAATTTGGGCATTTTATTACACAGTTGTTGTTACCATTAAAACCACTGTTTGAATTTGATCCATATTTTTCAAGTGAGTGGTGAACATCAGGCTAAAATTCTATGCTGATACTCTTCAGATATTTAACATTGGTCTTCCTCACCACTAACTATTTTATCCTTTTATCCTATACAAATAGATCTGGACAGTATATTAAATTTTATCTGTGAATATTTTTATGATATTCATCAAACTTTAAAATCCTTCTCTGTTAAAAGAAGCTCCTAAGGATGTAGAAAAATTCTAAATGTAGCATTTGGAATCTATAGCTCCTTGTAAATGTCAAGAAATTGGATAGAAATTAGGCAAATTATTCTGCTTTTGAATACATGTTTAACTGGGGGTATGGACTGGGTAGGGAATTTAAAAAGGTTGGTGTTATTTTGGGTTTGTTTTTTTTTTTTCATTGAATATTGGTGATGTGCAGTAAACAATATAGGCTCAAGTATTTTGCCCTCTACTTTCCTTTCTGGATTCCACAAGGTACAAAGAGTCTATAGATTACATTTTTGTAGACCTATACTTTCCCAAGTTAGTTTTTAAAAAGTTCCTCTTAAACTCTACAGGGGAAACATTTCCCTGATTCTAATTAAACAGTCAAACCTAACTACATACAGTGAAATAAAGAAACTATTTCACAATGCTGAGGGTCATTAAAACTAAAGATGACTACAGCATAATTCATTAACGAAAGTCAAGACTTGCATTTTAGGCAAAGTTTAATTTTACATAAATCCTTTTACAGTAGCACTACACAAAGTTTCTCCAAAAGCAAACCATGCACTCTGCTTTTTATATTGTACATCCTCTTCACTCAAGGAGTTGTACATGAATCACTGAACATTTATGTTGATTTAGGGAATTCTCTGCCCCATACAGCTATAATGCTAAGCATTCAGTAACGAGCCTTGGAACAAAGTCAGAATATGCGATGAACAGCCACACAAGAGGATCAGTCTGGTAAAAGTCTGATAAGCAACTCCTTGCTTAACACCCATGAACAAGAAAAACTTACGAAAGCAATTATTTATCAGTATTCAAATCCACTAGTAGTTTGTCACTACTTGGACAAGCACAGTCTAGACAGTAAAATGCATAACAAATATATCTAGACAGTGTATGTGTTACTGCAAATTGATCTGACATACAAAATATAAACTTCAAAATTGTCAGAATACTTGCTGATACATAGAGGAATAATACCTTTGACCGACTTTCCAAGAATGGAAGACAGAGAAAGGCTGTTGGGTTGGTTGGTTTTTGGTGTAGGTTTTGGGCTTTTTTGGGTCTTTTGTTTGTTGGGTTGTGTTGGTTTTGTTGTTTGGATTTTTTTTTTTAATATGCTTTTAAAAATATGGGGCATCTCTAAAATTTTCATTGTGTTTTTGGTTTGTTTTTTTTTTTTTTTTTTAAATTTGAAGGCTACAAGGAATTGCAAAGAATGTAATGGAATGAGCCAATCTAGAAGGTAGCAGAAATTGTCTTGTACAGTCATCACTCTTCCAAGTACTATTAGAAGTGTGAACTTGATTCTATGTACTATAGCAGGCAAGTATTTTATATGTAGGCAGCGTGTGTGTGTCTCCAAAGTTTGATGAAAACATGTTCTTGCACAATTATTAGTTCTCCAAAGTGGGTAATTAATCAAAATTATTTGAAAAAAAATATTTTAATAAGTGGGATTTGTAGTACATTGTTGTTCTTGGAGATGTTAAGGGTCTGCATACTTTTTGAGAATTCAAGTATGCTTACTAATGTTGCATCACTTCTCCCTTCAGGACATTTTATTTCTAAACAAAAATGTTTAGAAGTACCACAACAGAAGTGTAGCTGAAAAAAACCTCATGAGGCATCAGGTGTTGGACTTCAATAAAATATGCAAAACCTGCATGCACAGATCTGACAAGTTATTTGCCTAATTCAGTATTTTCTGAAATTTTCTTCTGTATCAGTTGTGAACAATGTACACAGTTCAAAGAAACAAGCCTTTGAGGGATCAAATAAAAGCTATTTGCACTTTTGCAACCATATTTAGAGCAGATGCAGAGACAGAAGTCAACTGTACCATCTCCTAATTTAGGATAAACACATTTCAAACACTAAGTGTGACAGTAATTTAGTTTTTCACTTGTTGCAACCCAATTATAACTATTAACTGCCTCTTAATATTCCAATAAGACTGCATGCCACTAACTCTTGTTTTTCTACTATATTTTAGTTTCTCAAAAATCTGATGAGAGACTACTACCCACTACGCTACTCACACAAGCTTAAATACCAATGCTGAGCTATTCAGCACAACGTATCTACTTTGGCTATTTATTAGGCCTATTTACACTTACTTTAATTAGGTTTATTTTGTCCAACTATTTAGGAGGACAGAAAAAAAAATGCAATTGAAATAGGATATTCTGCTTTTGTTTCAGCATGTATAAATCATTAAGATACAACTGTATGAGGTTTAATAAGGCCAAGTGCAGGGTCCTGCACTTCGGCCACAACAACCCCATGCAACGCTACAGGCTTGGGGAGGAGTGGCTGGAGAGCTGCCCAGCAGAAAGGAACCTGGGGGGGCTGGTTGACAGCTGGCTGAACATGAGCCGGCAGTGTGCCCAGGTGGCCAAGAAGGCCAACAGCATCCTGGCCTGTATCAGGAATAGTGTGGCCAGCAGGAGTAGGGAAGTGATTGTGCCCCTGTCCTCAGCACTGGTGAGGCCGCACCTCGAATCCTGTGTTCAGTTTTGGGCCCCTCACTACAAGAAGGACATTGAGGTGCTGGAGCATGTCCAGAGAAGGGCAACGAAGCTGGTGAGGGGTCTGGAGCACAAGTCTTATGAGGAGCGGCTGAGGGAACTGGGGTTGTTTAGTTTGGAGAAGGTCTCCCCTCAGCCTCCCCTTATCGCTCTCTACAGCTACCTGAAAGGGGGTTGTGGCGACAAGGGTGTTGGTCTCTTCTCCCAAGTAACCAGCAACAGGATGAGAGGAAATGGCCTCAAGTTGCACCAGGGGAGGTTTAGGCTAGATATTGGGAAAAATTTCTTCACTGAGAGAGTGGTCAGGCATTGGAACAGGCTGCCCAGGGAGGTGGTGGAGTCGTCATCTCTGGAAGTGTTCAAAAAACATGTGGATGTGGCACTTCAGGACATGGTTTAGGGGACACGGTGGCACTGGATTAATGGTTGGACTTGATGATCTTGAAGGTCCTTTCCAACCTTAGTGATTCTCTAAATTGTAGAGTAATTTTCAATTTTTCTATCATTCCCGGATGCTATTGAATATTGCAAAAGTATCAAATTAAAATTTTTCCAATTTGCAGTTCCAGACTTCATTTTTTTTTATTGCATTTGCGCAGAAACAATTTGTATTTGCAATTTCACACTGTCTATAGTTACACCTCCTTGACACTTGTGCTTAGTCAGTAACTTTGGAAAATTAGTTTTAAACTAAGTTGCACCTGACTGTAATGATGTATGCATAATTTGGCCCCTTGTCACTGGTTATAAACTCTGAGAAATCAATGCCTTTTATATCAGCAACTGAGCTCACTTAAGTCATGTACAAATGAGCACTCAGTTCAATCACTACAGTCATAGACATTGGATAAATATAATTTAAATATGCATGTATCTCCCTGTGTGCATATCTATGTAGATGGACACAATATTCTTTCCTATGACACAATTTTCTCTTTTAAAGGTGTATTCTTACTGTTTCGTAAAACACAACTTCAAAGGAGCAGTAACATACCTGTAAGTTCAAGCACTCATATGCTGGGACATACCCAGGTCTAAGGGGAAAATAGGTCTAATAATTTATTGGCCCACCTACTCGCCTCCATCCCTCCCGAGGATTTATTTTGTTTTTGATAAACAAGAGGAAAGTTACAGAAACCAAGTTCCTTGCTGATTATTTTGCAGACACGATAATACAGCCTTGTCATTCAATCTTTCCTGTACACTAAACAGCAAATGACTTTAAAATTACCCTTTCCCATTATTTTCCCACACTTATTGCAGTGTAATTTGACAACCTATTCTAACCTTTGTAATGAATCCTTCACCTGGATTAGCCACCAAAACAGACCATTCCAGCTTCACGTATTTCCAAACCCATTTTCTCTCAACTCTTGCATAAAGCAAATAAAGCTGCTGATTTTGACATGAGCTAAAACAGCTACTGAGACTTGAGAGACAGGAGTCTTAAATATTGCTTCTCCTCCTTGAACACACACAGTATATAACCATTGTACCAAATCCTTAATAGACCTGATGTGGATTAGCCTTTTTTCAGGGAAATACAGGTGTCTGGGGTTAGCACATACTCTAGCTGACCTCGTGTTGTGATGGACCGAAGCATTCTGAACTGATCTGTGGAAGAGTGCTTGCACAAGCTACTCAGCACTAGGATTTAAAAGTACTTTAAGTTACAAGAAGTTTTCAGCCCCACTGCTGTCCCAGCAGCACGCCTACAGAACACGTCCAAACTATGACTTTCTTTCCCAAGGCTTATAGCAGCAAAGTGACAAGACACACAACCTGGCACAAAACCCAGCACTGTGCCAACTTTTAAGTATCTACTAAATTACAGTGACCACAGACAGTCACAAAGAAAGTGTCATACATTTTTTTAAATGCACAAAATCGCCGGTCTTCCTAAGCTACGTTCTCAGAAATGACTAAGTTATTCCTCACCGTTAATACAAACAAATAAGATAAAAACCAACCTTTGCCAGACTTAAAGCAGAGGAAGCTTTCAGTCCAACCACCTTTACTGAAATAAATTTTTAGATCTAGGATGTTATCCAAGAAGAGTTACAAAGTCTTACTTATAGATGCGACTACCATAACATTGATAGAAATAAATTTTTAATCTTAAATATAAGACAAATATCTTAACTACATTAAAATCTAACGAAGGTACACAAGCTTTAACGAACCTTGTAATTTGAAGTGACACACTTTGATATTTAGCAGCAACTTTTTTTTTAAGGTTTAACATACATAAGTTCTATCACATTTTATGAAGTTATGTCAGAGGACTTATCTATATCATTTTTTAATTTAGAAGTTTAAGAGAAAAGCTGAAAATAAAATTGTATCAAAATGTAATCTTACTCAAGGTAAGAAAAAACACTTCATGCCATGGCTTGTGTTTTTTAAAAAGTAGCTTTTTAATCATGGCACAGTGATTCTGAATAGGATTCTAGTACACAGCAAAGTCAACATGACTACAGAATGTAATGAACAAAGATCAAATTTTTACACAAAAAACTGAGTACATTAATAAAAATCAAAAGTTAACAAAAGCAATTATTTCTACATATAGTAGAATATAGTATGTAGTTATTTCTACAATCCTTTACTAAATGACATCCTGTGAGCAGATTTTTGCCTCCTTCTAAATGAAAGACTTATTTTAAGACAACTCATTACATATGTTTTAAAGACTCTAGTCAGTAGAACAAAAAAATTTTTTATACTTAAGGAATGATTATAAAATTAAGTCTTTGAAAAAACTGAAAGATATATTCAGCCTATCTTAAAAACTGATTTTAGGAAGCAAAATAAGTTTTTTTCCCCCCCTCTGTGAACTACTGCTGTGCATACCGAAACAAGCTATAAGTTTCACAAACACAAAGAAAAAATACATTTGCTTATTAAAACATCTTAAATTCACATTGGTTGTTTATGTGCTACATTTTATATTCCTGAAAAAGTACTCTGCTAATACACATTCCTTGAATCCAGAACTGTGCTTTGGGCTTGATATAGAGGAACGAAATTATGTTCTGCGCTTTCCCTGCTGAGGGCAATATGACTCCACTTGTTTTCAATGAGTGACCAGAAATTACATAGAAATGGGAAAACTCAAAGCATTTCAAAATACTAGGACTGAGTCCCTGAAGTAGAATGGGGGCACTGGCTGCAAAAATTTCTTAATGAAGCTTATCAGCAACTGTAATGTACAGAGTCACTTAATGTGGCTGGAGAAGGCTGGGTAGATGCTTTCATGGTTTTTTATTGTTACTTGTGTCACAGGACAGAAGGAATAAAAACAAATCACCGCTAACCAGTTAAACAGTCAAGGGTTGTGCCTATCAGCTATGATTTATAGAAAACAATGTCACAATCTCACAAACTAATAACAACGTATGTCCTCCAAATCCTTTGCAAAACTGATTTTTTCTTAACTTCTTGTGCAATTGCTAAAAAGAAAAAGATTGAATTGAGGAGGAGATAAGTGCTAATATGAACAGGCATGTTGGATAAAAAATAGGAATTAGAAAACCTTCAAGCCACATTAGTGATCACCAGATTTATAATTTATTATTTTTTGCTTAAATATTTTGTTGTCAAATCTAGGTTTACTTATTCAAATACATTAAAAAATGCTTTTTATTTAGTCAAGAAGTTACAAATTAAAATGCCACCTACTGAAATATACAACTAAATACCTAACAGTAGATTTCACTAGATCAAAATTTTTTTAATTTTAATACTTTAATTCAGCCCTTTGATTGTTTTGTTATTTATTACAAATTACATTTATACACGTAACTCCTAGAAGATTCTGGTACCATCCCATTTATCATGCATCATCTGCTTCAAAAGCAGGCAAACCTGGGTTTTACCTTTTTTCCCCCCCTTCTCCTGTCTGCAGGTGCTTATAAGCTTTGCCAAATTTTAATCTTTCATGTTCAAGTTTTGTACGCTACTATCAGCCTTCACACATTCCTAAACAAAAAGAACACTCCAGCCCATTATCCAGAAATATTTAGCTGTGGGGAGGAGAGCAACGGCTTATTATTTAAATATAGTGATTAAACAGTCTTTTAAAAGGACTGTGGGGTGTCTAATTGCTTTGCAGTTAGACATATTTGCCTGAACTCCACACTAAACTGAAACTGGAAGAAAAAAAATAAAATACATCTTCCTTTGAAGCCCCGGAAAAAAATTCAAGTTCTACACACAAAGGTGTAATTGATCATTTCTCCAAACATTATCTGTACTAAGCTTTCCGCTAGTCAGTAATAAATGCTATGTAAAGCTCTTTCTGCGTTTTCTGTGTTCCAAATATTTGGTGAATTGAAAGGGAGGATGGACCCTGTTGGAGCAGGTCCAGAGGAGGCCACAAAAAAAGACCAGAGGGCTGGAACACCTCTCCTATGAGGACAGGCTATGAGAGTTGGGGTTGTTCAGCCTGGAGAAGAGATGGCTCTGGGGAGACCTTATTGCAGCTTTTCAAGGACTTAAAGGGGGCTCATAAGAAAGTTGGGGACAGACTTTTTAGCAGTACCTGTAGCGAAAGGACAAAGGGTGATGGTTTTAAACTAAAAGAGGGCAGATTTTAACTAGATGTAAGGAAGAAATATTTCACAATGAGGGTGGCGAAGCACTGGCACAGGTTGCCCAGAGGGGTGGTAGATGCCCCATCCCTGGCAACATCCCAGGTCAGGTTGGACGGGGCTCTGAGCAACCTGCTCCAGTTGGAAGATGTCCCTGCTCACTGCAGGGGGTTGGACTAGATGGCCTTGAAAGGTCCCTTCCGACCCAAAGATTCTATGAAGACCGATATATGCAGGGTATAGAACTGAACTCATATTTAAGTGTACTTACTTAGTATTTTAATCCTCCTTTCACCAAACACAGCTGGCTGCCATTTTGTTGTCTCTGCAGGGCTGACAATAGCATGATACATTTGAAGAAAATGTGTTTATGTTGCAACATAGTATTTCATTCCTACAAGGGCCACACAAAACTTAAAAGTAGCAGCATTAGGATGTAGCCTTAAAGAGGATAGCCACTATACCGGTAGTGACAGCTGACAATAGCATGATACATTTGAAGAAAATGTGTTTATGTTGCAACATAGTATTTCATTCCTACAAGGGCCACACAAAACTTAAGCATTAGGATGCTTACATCCTGCAAACAAAGCAGCATTAGGATGTAGCCTTAAAGATGATAGCCACTATACCGGTAGTGACAGTTTACCACAATACTCGGGGTCAGCTAAGTCATTGCTCCTTAATAAGCTAGTTTAAGGGAAAATTAACAGAACTAAAATGCTCTGCCTATAGAAAACAAGCAAATTTCCTTTCCAAATACAGACTTTAAGTTGCATTTGACTCTTCAGAGGGATTGCTTTTAGATTAACTCTTGATACCTTGTGTAGTATCTGCTCCTTGGAAGTTTGGAACAACTTCTAGTAAAACTAAATGATACCACTGCACAATTTTAAAGCAAATCTTTTATACTGTTTGGATGAGGAAAGCAAGAGTATACTTCAACCCAACAATATTGAAAGAGTAGTACCTTAATTATGTCCTCCTAATATCTTCACCTGGCCACACAAGCTTGCCTTGTGATAGCTCCACTGGAGCCTTCCTTGGACTGATTTCCGCTCCCTGAAGGCTAGTAAATACGCAACAAACGTGCAATTCGATATTGCCAAAAGGCAGCAGCCTTGTCCCTCGTCCCTGCTCCTCCTATTCTGTTACTCCTTTCCTCCTCCTTCCCAATACCTAACTTTGTTCCATTCCTTGTGCCTTCCCTAGTGCTAACTGGATCTCTTTCATGATCTGACTTCACTCAGTAGAATAGCTCAAAAATTCTCCACAAACTACATGGAGTTGTATGCAGAAATAGTGAGTTATTGTGACGATTTTCTCAAGGTAGTCCAAAATGGAAGTGGTAAGAGTACAGCCTCAAAGATGGCAGCAGGAAGGAAGGGAGAGAAATTCTTCTCCCTTTGTTGGGTGCAGTTACTAGAATATACATTTTTAAAAGCATTTTTCAACTCAAATTGCCACAGAAAGTTAAGTCTCTTCACCAATTATTTCAGCTCAGATGTGAGGTGACAGCTTAAGGACCAATGACTGTGTATAGGCAACTGGACCAAAATTTCTAGTTAACATTGTTGCTTAAGGCTCAGAAGTGAACAGAAGCATCTTCTCTATAACAGTAACACCTCGGCGTACCTTGTTATACATTCTGAGGACTTTCTATGAGAACACCTGCATATTTGGGGTTCACTCCCTTACACTTCTTGACAGAGACACAGCAACATAACATCAGGCACATGCATGAAGATTTATAGAAATGAGGTAACTGACAGCTGAGACCTTGAAGACTTCAGTCTTCAGAATACTCTGACAAGTTATGAACATTAAATAAGGTCCACTGGAGAGTTAAATTACCTTCTAACATAAGTCATTTATTCTTATGCAACCAGACCCTTGTCTCCTCCCTTACTTCACAAAAAACTGTCCAGACCTTCAGAAGCTTACTAAAGCTTCATCAAGCCCTAAGCAATATCAAGACTCCTTACATGTCTCCATTTTAGTGAAATAAATGTTGTGTATAGTTTTGTATTTTTTTTTTTTGACAACAGTATGCAGGGAGTTCTGTATAAAAAAAGATTAACTGGTTGAGAGCCTATTATAAAACTGAAAGAAAGGAATTTATTCAAAGTCCCCTTGGAAGGCGAGAAGAACCCTTGCAGCTGTATTACGTTATTACATAACTTGGATATAAAAAAAGTTTCAAAGTGACCAAACAGATCTAAGGAAAAAAAGATTAGACTTAATTAAGTTGCAAGAAAAAAATCTGTAGACGTAGATAGCAGTATATAAAATTGAGAGACAGAAAAATGACTTGGGCCTCAGAGGACAGTATGGTAAAAAAAAAAGATCTAAACTATCTCAATTGCTAGAAAGACAGAGGTCTTGTTCTGCCCCTTTTCTCACCTACCCTTGCTGCTATCCTTAGAGTTCAGTCTGTTCCCTGGTAATTAAATCTGAAAGTCTTCTTCCTGATCGTAACATATGGATGGAAAAAAAAAATTATTTCTCCACTGTGGAGGTATCCACATGGTCTGGATAACAGCAGCTAATATGGCAGGGGTGTGAGTGTCAAGAGCATGTGAAAGAAACATCCAGAACTGCCTATGAGCACATTTGCCCAGAAATGATAATGCTAGAGAAGACTACAACCCTTGGTCAGATTAAATGCTAAACAGAAGACTCCAAGAGGTTTTAAAGTGTCATCTCAAAGAAAGCGTAAAGGAATAATCATAGATTCACAGAATGGTTTGGGTTGGAAGAGACCTTAAAGATCTAATTCTTACCACCCTGCTGTAGGCAGGGACACCTTCCACTAGACCAGGTTGCTCAACACCCCATTCAACCTGACCTAGAGCACTTCCAAAGATGAGGCACCCACAACTTCTTTGGGCAACTCGTTTCACTGCCTCACCAACCTCATAGTGGGTATGTATAGTAAGTATTTGTAATAATAGAGACAGAAAAGACTTGAGCATAGGACAACGCCTGGTTTGAATTCTGTCAAAGCTGGAAATCACTGACCTTGCCACTTCCCCTTAGCTGCACCTTCTCCACCAGGCACAGGGCACAGCTTGGAGTGACAGCACAGTGCAATAAGTAGGCGATACCACTCCCCACCTCCCCCAGTCTGCACACATGGAGGTTCGGGTGTTGTCTCACCAGCACATGGGTCACAGGGGCAGCACAGGCACACAAAAAGCACTCACATCTCCAGTGCGTGGCATGTGTAAATAGGGGAAATCTCAATCCCAGAAGGGGTGGTGTGTTTGTGACCCACACATCCTGCAAGGAAGGGAGATGTGTGCCACTCTGAGGGTTGTCGGTGGAGTTGTACCTTAGGGGTATTATGAACTGCTTCAACCCCAATTTGATGGAAACTGCATGAATTGAGAAGTTCTGGGGTTTTGTGGGAGGGTTAGTGGTGGGAGGACATTGGAGTTTAGTTTGGTTTTGTTGGTGTTTTTCTTCCCCTGCAATACCCCACCTCAGAGACAGACAAGTCCAGACCTGTAAATGACTCTGGCACCTAAAAGATGGCCTTAGGTTGCAGTTCCACTGCAGCCTCACAGCAATCTCATAGCTGCCAGTGTCCCATTCTTTATTAATCCATTCCAATTTAGAGCTGGTGCCAGTTGCCAGTGACCCCTTGAGCCATATCCTGAACAATTTCAGTGGCAGACTTTAAACTAAGCCCTCTTGGAGTGTCCAGGTATTCGAGTGGGCCTGAATATGTAGACAAAACTGACCGAAGTGACACAGCCTCTTGCTCATTTGAATCTATACTGTCTTCCAGGACTTGGATGACAGTTAAGCCACACAATTTTAACAGAAGCTGAGCCTTCTAACCTTCCTTCAGAATTCAATTGCTATCAGTTTGTTTTAAAACCATGCCGAATAAATTGATGTTCCCTTCTTCTAATAGTTATCAGCTATGACAATCAGTTTTCATACAGCACTTCTGGTTCAGTTCCCTATGAGGGCTGAGATTTGAGTCACTTTCTCTAATCCTAACTATGCTTGAGGCTGCTTTTAGAGAAGGCAGCCACTGCTGATCCCGATCACAATCCTCTCAAAGTTGTGCTGCAGTGAAGGAAAGCCAATATTTACTAGTTAAGAAAGGAAAAAAAGGATTACCCGTGATCCATTTCCTTGCACAAGGACTTCTTCCTAAGCTTTACATTAAGCAGCCAATGAAACAGCAACCAAACTCATGGAACAGATTTGTGCCACCTGATCCAACTATGAATCCCATGTGAAGATCTGTGTGTATCTGAGTATATGCTAAAGGAAATTAGTAATGATTCTGTTCTCCAGCTTTCTACCAGTTTTTACTTACAGCAGTACAGTAAAATATTGCAAACAATGTCAAAGACATATATGTTTACGTCCCCATTGCTCAAGGAAAAACAATGCCTCTCCAAAATTACAAGTACTTTAAGAGATAATATTCAGTAACACTGCTTTTAACTAAGGTAGCCTTCTTCGGAAGATATCTCTGTCACCGAGGGGAAAGAAAACACCTCCTCTCTCTATACCTATCATGACACCAGATGAACGCATTTGCAGCTGGTGCTGAAGAAACCATGCCCACGCTGCATGCGTTACACGCAGGAGGGTTTACCACAGGCCAGTGGAGCCTGGTGGAGCCTGCTGCTGCGTGTGAATGCCCAGCAGAGGCTGGAGCACACTTCCTCCGCCCCGGAAGGCATCTCCCAACGGGGTTCCCTTTGCTCTGGGATGTGAAGTGAGCTGTCTTAAGTGGGGAGATTCACAAGCACACGCCTCACCTGAATGGGTATATCTACAAACAGCATTTCCAGAGACTTAGCCCTAGTTTCCCATATTTAGAAGTCTCAGTTTATGTCTCTATAAATAGGTATTATCAGATTCTGTAAGTGATGAACAAGTTATTCATATTTGCTTATGACAAAGTGGCATAGCTGGTCAAGGTAAATGCTATGATATGCAGAAAGCAAGAAAAATTCCGTTAGGAAAGTTTGTGTTACATGAAGAAATACTATTATATCAAAATATATAAAACAAGCTCATAACAAAAAGGAAAAAGCCAAGCCAATAACAAAAAACCCTTACCCCAAACCAAAAAAACAAACTATTTGCCCAGAAAGCAAAACTAAGGATATAAAAACAAACATATGAAAAAGTCCTCTTGTAATATTCAGATCAACTGCACTGAGAGTCCCTTAGCCAGATCTTACTGAACATAACTTTCTATCAACCATGAAGCATAGCATATTAGAAGTACTGGATCCATACAATGGACTAGTGCTGGGTATTCTAGAAGTGCTGTTCTCCATATTTATCATGTAAATTACCCTGCCTGTCTTTTGACATGACTAGAAGTAGATAGTTGTGAAACAGAACCAAACTAAAAAAATTAGTGCAAACTAAAAATAAGTGCGCAAGCTAAAAAAGTGCCTTTCAGGTTGATTTGTCCAATTTCTCCAACAGTTAGCATTGCATAACCAGGATTTAGAAAACAATTAGCTATCATTAGTTGCAACGTATACATCTAGAAAGGACCAATCCTTCGGAACACAATGCTTTAGAAAATTACTTGATTTACTCACCTAACCCAGATGTATGCAGCTCTTAGTTTTACAACTCCAAAAATTATTTTTGCCTTTTTCCCCCTGCCCCAAATACTTTATTTGGTCTACAGACCCTTACACAACAAATCAGATTTCATAAAAGAAATTCTGCTAAGACTCTGAAATAGCACCAACATGGGATAATTATTAGAGCGGGCTAGAGGTTTCAGTCTATTAAAGGTTTTCATGGCCCTTACTCTAAGTGAAATCTTGTTTCTAAGACATACATACAATGTAACTTGGAGATTCCAATACTGAAAGATTAATATATTGTTTAACATATATAATTTTATGGAATTCTTGATCTTACAAAGAACTAACTGTACCTGAGTTGGAAAATATGGGCCCAATTTTATACTACTTTACAACAGGGATTTTTAACCTGTGGAAGTGAGACTTCTACAATAATTTTATTTGAATTACCTCACAACTGCTTCGAGCATTTGGCCCATTTTTCATAAATACTGAATATTTATGATATTGAATTTCCCACAGCTGAACAGGCAGCCCCTATTGAGGAACAGCTTGAGAGTTACCTCTACTGCTTAGGTTGCAGGTTAGCCTACGAAGGGCAAGCTTAAGAATAGATTCTCCCTCATCCATCTGGTTGTAAAGATCAGGAGTTTAGAAAATGCATGCATATGACCCTGAAGGTGCCATGAAAAAGTCTAAGGAGTTTGAGAGATGCAGAAAGGATCTAGGCTTATTGCAGCGTGTGTTTCTGC
>NW_010557022.1:94360-125645 GCF_000687285.1 Phaethon lepturus | reverse complement strand
AAGGAAAAGAGTAGCCTTCAATAAAACAGTATTTTAATCATGCCAAAAATAGATGTTGAAAGCATAATTGGTCCCTGGAGTCACCGGAGAACCAGAACATATTAAAGGTAATTCCATATATTCCTACTTCTGCTTCCAAGAATTCCTGTCCCAAACCTGACCAAAATTACTATTTTTCACCAAGTTCCTCTAGAAAAGGAGACCCAGAACTGAAGGACACCTGTCATGTCAACTACTACACCTCAGTGTTCGCAGTCTCTGTTCAGTGACACTCCTGCACTGCCTGTAGTCTAGAGTACACAAAGACAATGCTTTAGTTATCCAAGAATTTGTATTAAAAAAGCTTGCATAAAGATTAACCGAGTAGCTTTCTCTTAGATAATACCTACTTGAAAACATTATCTAATGGTTTCCTAATAGTCTGCAGCAGATATTACTGCATTTGTGTTATGTTATTGTTAATAAGCAATTAACATATTATACATATAACAAGAACATATTATATAACATATTATATTGTTATATAATAAATAATAATAATAAATAATAATAAATATTGTTATTATATTGTTAATAAGCAATTAAACTATCTTTGGTATTCAAAACCTGAAATAATACATATTGGACAGGGCTTTAGAGGATGCATTGCCTCTACTACATTCTCATTCTAGGAATTACACCAAACTTTATAGAGTGGGCAGGTGAAAGGGCTGCACCCCCCTTCCCACCTCCTAGTGTGTAAATCTTGCTTTGGAAAAGAGGACAATTATAGGCATTTGTTGATGCAAAAAGAAAATTAAGAAACTGAAAAGCTTAAAAAATATTCAGGATTTTTCTTGCAATTTAATTTCAGTTTATGGTTTTGAAAGCATTACATGCAAACACTGATTTTGTTCTGCAAGTGCAGCAAATACCTCAGATGTACTCTTGTCAAATAAAGAAACATATTACATTCTGTTCAAATCATCTTAAGCATTGAAGGAATGACTCATTATAGCTACTCAGAAACCAAAATGATAGTATTTTATTCAAGCTTATTTTTCTGTATTTCCAGCACAGCATATAAACATATATCCAGTTCTGCTGCAAGAAAACATAATTTTCTAATTTTGAAGAAGTTCCAAACTTTTCAGTTGCAGGAAGAACTGGTAGAGCACACAGGCACCTCCTGAGCAGTCTTAATGCAGTACTCTCAAGAACGTACGGCTCTGACATTTCCTAAGGTGACCAAGGGCTTATAGATCCCAAGTTCTATCAGTGAAAAGATATTTAGGAATGTAAGTGCTGTATATGGTTAGGAGCTCTGGACTCTTCCTTCAGCTGTGTTTTGAGGATTTATCAAGTACCTGATGCAAACACAGCAACTGCAAACACGTTTTTCATTTGAATTATCGAATGAAGTGCATGTGCTGAAAACAAGGACTGAAAACAGTCTCCTCCTGCATAAAGGAGTGCCTTCACAATTAGCTGACAAAAATCATGCTCTTTCTAGCACTACGAATTTTTTAAACTTCTTGTAAAACAGCCTGGCTTCTGAACAGCAGATGTTTGGAATATTCCTTACCAGGAAAGGGCAGGCCTAGTGGTTAAAGCAGTCTTCTAGGGCAAGGATTTGAACTCTCAGACCTGAGAGAACATTTGTAGGGGTCAAATATTGAGCAGATTTTTAAAGGAGTAGGTACCACACAAAGTCTCACTTCATTTTGTGGTGCCAAGTCTTTCAAACTTCTTTGGCTTCCTTTTCAAAACGAAGAGTGAGCCAGCTTTTATCTTGGCTTTCAAATAGCGTAAACCAATCTTCAACACCACAGTTATTGTTCTCTCCGCCACTACAGCGAGCTACACAGGTGTTTGTTATGCAGCTAACAATGCACTCAAATTAAAACAAACCAACAACGAAACCCCCCCACCAAACCTTCTATTTTGAGCCAGATTAATGGTCAATCTTAAAACACATCCCTGCATAGAAGGTGCGGTTCTATGGCAGTCTAAGTCAGTGTAATTGACTGCTGCTGGAGGTCTGTCCCACTGTCCTTCCCTCTCTTCCTGCTTTGCATTAAGACTTGTTGACTCCTAAGGACAGGCTATTTCGGCACAGCTATTACAGACAGAAGTAATAAAATGAATAAATAATTAAAAAACCTGCTTAGTGTGGTTCATTAAAGTTATCTGTCAACTCAGTGCCCTCAAGCAGCTAAGCACAGGGGGAGAAAAACATTTGTAGATGACACGCACAACTCCCATTCATCCCTGCAAGACGACTGAGAGCAGACATCAGTCACGTAGGCTGCCATGGAACAGCAGTTAGAGGAGCTACAGCTCCATTGCTAAAACAGCAAGATAGGGATATGAGGTTGAGCGAGAACAAAATGAAACGTTTGGGAGAAGGAGCTTTCAAACTAACTTACCCATACTCTGTGGTCAGAGTAAAAGCCAATGGTGAAGGAGAGACTATTTAGAGTTCTTC
Source organism: Phaethon lepturus (assembly GCF_000687285.1). Lineage (NCBI taxonomy): Eukaryota > Metazoa > Chordata > Aves > Phaethontiformes > Phaethontidae > Phaethon > Phaethon lepturus. The sequence goes on along the minus strand of NW_010557022.1, from coordinate 123,178 downwards.
TGAAATGGCCATAAAATAATGGCAAAGTAACTAGAAATTGCCTCGTACATGTTTTTAGAAGTGAAGCCGAAGGAGATACAGTTCAATAAACCGTATCTGCAATGCAAAATGTTTTTTAACAAGTATACAGGTAGGGCAGATTTTACTGGAGTTGTATTTGTTTTTCAGGAAACTCCTGTGAAAGGAGTTGGAAGATGACAGAGACTATAGGTATTCATCAGCATTATAGTAATATATTTTTGTGGTAAATATTTTTGAGGACAAGTTTACCTGTTGTGCTTAGGCTACTGCTGGGGCTGAGCAAGCAGAATGCTAACATTAGTAGGAGGGGTAGAAGATCAGAAAGTATTTGGGGATTAAAGGATTTCAGGGATTTGGGCTACCTAGGTTTGGTTCATATCACGTGCATAATTCAGCAGAAACATATGCCAAGCAAGTGATGAAACGTCCAGTTTCCTAGAGGCCAAATGTGTACTTTTCCCCTCACAAGAACACTGTCCATGTTTTAGGAAGTCCCTTTTTTAATTCATTTGGAAGACTTCTTTCAACCCAGATCTTTTCAAGAAGCAATAGTGAGTGGGCAGGTAAATGAGAATTTCACTTGGCATTGCATACAAAAAAAATTTTTTTTTTTCAATCTAGCTTCCACTTTTTGTGCTGTATTTTTAAGTTAATATTCAACTACCTTCTAGCCTGAAGGAAGGTTTGATTTAGTAAGAATGAATATAAGCATTACTTCATATGAAAGTTGCAAAATATTTTCCAGTTGAATGGAACGAATGTGAATTGTGAACTCCTGTCTATGAAGGAAGCAAGCTTTAGAAAGTGCTAATATGACTTCTGCAAACAAAGTTACTGCAAACTGGTAAAAGAAAAGAATTTGGAGAAACAGAAAATTCAATGCTTCATTTTGTTTTGTGGTTATAGACTTTAGGACAAGCTAAGCATTCAAACCCCTCTCTAAAAACAAGCTTTCTGCCTTTTATACGGGTTGCATTGACAGCTGGGGTAAAAAGAGTTCTTTTAATTAAATCTCTACTCTAGGGAAGATCTTGTGGAACTAGCATCTGTAGCTGGCCTGATGAATATCCAGTAAACAGGGTGTTTTAGTACAAGTGTCAGCATTGTAGAGGATTACAAAAAGAAAATTTGCTGGCATTTCTGAATATTCTGAATATAAAGCAGTACTGTGAAATGCAACTGTTTCCAGAAAAACAAATACAACTGAAGTAAAATCTGCCCTACCTGTACACTTGTTAAAAACCATTTTGCATTGCAGATATAGTTTATTGAACTCTATCTCCTAACACATTTTGCACTAATCTGACTCATAGCAACACCGGGTTTAATAAACACAATAGTAGAAAACAAGTTCTGAAGACAGTTTTCAGAGGGCAAAATAGTAGTTTGGAAACACTAGCACCGTTTGTCAGCCTGAAGTACTCCTGTGGGAGAGCCGACATTTAGTAAAATAAACACTGGTTTAAACCATAATGAGACAACTGCATTAAAAAGAGACATGCATATATATTTAAACATACCATTAAATGTCATATCTGAAAAAATTTGGGAAAATGATGGGCTGAGTCACTTAGATTCTACCACTGGCATCAGATACCTTCATATATACAAATTTCATAATAGTAGTTATGGCATAAGAGTAATTATCCCCTTTTCAGTCTTGAGCTACTGATGTTTTTATAATTTTGCATTTTCCATTTGGTTCAGTTCATAATTCTCATACTTTGAAATTATTTGATGCTGGACTTCTAGACAGTGTTTAACATCACCTTGCATCCTCAAAGAATTTTTTTTTAAACTATAATATAAATTATCTTCCTATATAAAGAATTACAAGCCACTTCAGAACTAAGGGCCTTGATAATACACACTGACCAATACAGACAATTGAGCAATACTACATGGAGTGTGCTTCTTGAGAGGCCCAAGGGTCTGCATGTGCAAAATCAGATTACAGGATCTGAGCTTGAATGTAGGAAAATATTGCAGCATAGCGTCTTCAGGCTCTAAGCCAGAAACTATCTGCCTTCACACACAGACAGTAGAAGGCAGAGTACCAAATACCCCAACACTATCGAATAGTCATAGCACTGTCAGCGTCCAAACTTAATGCCTTCTTTAATTTAAATGCAAAATCTGTCCAAATAGCATTGATAGTAAAAGGAGTAAAAGGTAAGAGTAAAGAGTAAAAGGTAATTTGACCATGCTTGAATTCAAATACTTAAAACTTCTGTTTTTCAAAATCAACAATGAAACATCACAGCACACCATACAAGACAAATACTTGATAAAAATACTATATCGGTTTCCTGTAGCTATTTATGCAGAATTCAGGAGGAACATGGTACCCAACAACAACGTTCCCATCAGTATAACCTCTATTAGTATAAAGCTCATTAAAGATAAGGCACATGGTAAGTGATATCCTATGTTTAAAATTCCACACAAAGATTTTCCTAATAATACATTAGGAAAGCTCAGGTTCTGAACTTACAGAAGGTGTATATTTGGTCATATTAGAACTTTTGAAACAGGTGTGACATGGTTAGACTATAAAGGTTGCTGGTAGATGGATGTAGGCATACTTGCAATATCAGAAAACCTTAAGATTTTTCCCATTGTTATTGGTTCACGTTTTACAGCACCCAATACCTTCATTATGTTGAATACCATTGGACCTCAAAGTTCACAGTAAATACTGGTATAATCAGGAAGCAAGAGTCACTGATACATACTGCTTTGCCAAACACTTCTCCCAATCCTTTTTTCATTTATCAAGGTGAAAACAAGGCATTCATGTATATGCTTGCTTGGTGTAATATTACAACAAAAAAGGTCAAATTATCCTTATTACTATTATTTCCAAGGGTCTCTGTCCAGGATTTTTGCATGTATTTTTGTCTACCAATGCACTACTTTGGACTGAGAACTTGTTCCTTAAAATAATACAAATATTTATCAACATATTACATTTGGTTCAGTGCAAGCCTCTTTCCTCTTTAGTTTAATAGTATATTTTCCTCTTGTCTGTTGTCAGAGAGAGAGACTGTTGTCCAATTTGAGAAAAACTCAAGATTACTTACTGAAAGGTACAGTTCTCCCCAATTTACCATAAGTATGTTTCATATTACCCATTAAACTGATTTTTCTCCTCTGGCTTTGGAAGGGAGGCACTGCAGTAAAAAAAAAAATCATCATGGAATTCTACGGATAGAGCTCTGATAAAGAGTATTTTCTTTTATATATAAAAAACCCACCACTAAAAGAATATCCTCACTCTATATATTTGTGACCTCTAGCACAAATTGTAAGTATGTAACACTGGTATCTACTGCAGGTCTTCTAACCAAAGAGCATGTTAGAGACACCTAATAAGATGGTGTCTAATTTTACACAGCAAGAGAAAATGTTTCTGAAAATAAATTCCTGTTTAATTCAGTTTGTGAAGAATAACAAAAAACTCAGCTGCTCATAACTTAGATTTTCTTTTCGTTTAATCTTATTTAGTGTTATCAGTAATTGTATATGACAGCTTTTGGAAGCTCCCATACTTTCCCATGAAACCTTAACTGTGGCAATCTTAAAGATTCTTGGTTTGCAAACAAAGTACACTAGGGAAATGAGAAGTACATGTACTAATCTTTTGTCTTTTGGTCCACACACACCACTTTATTCTAAACATACGGAATGGATACCGATATCTTTCCAACTTTTAACTAACTGGAAATAGTTGTTCCTGTCACATAAAAACATGATGAACTCTTCCTCTGCCAATACACTGCTATGCACAATGCTTACCTTTGGATTATGGTAATAATTAGCAAAGCAAAATCAGTTGATTAGCTATTTCATTAGTATAAATAAGAGCAAAAGTAAATTTAGATGGTGTGAGAAAACCATATTCAGTGATTTATGATTTGCATGCTTACCAATGCCAAAACATGTAAAAGATAATAGCAATAGTTTTCCAAACAAGGAAGGAATACATATATGCATGTGTATATCTGCATGCATGGGTGTATGCATGCACATTTTATGTTTGCGTATCTTTTTACGGTTGTTAAATGCATTTTTCCTATTTTCAGTCCAGGAAAGTTCAATGCAGGAGCACTGGGATAATGGAAGTGACTGCTGGAAGCCTGCAGTAATCAGTCTCTAATTTCCACAGGCCATTCAGGAGGTGTCCTCACAGTTCAATTCCCCATTTGCTGCCCTGTTACATCCCTGTCCCCCAAATTAGAATAAAGCAAACCATGGAAAGAAAAAAAAGATTAAACTGCAGATAAACCATGGTTACAGTACAGAGGGAAGAAGAGGGAGAGAAGTAGTGGAAAATGACATCAGAGACCAGATTTCATCCTAGAGCCTTTTCTTGGGAAAAGAAAAAGGATGGAAGAAGAGATTCTATTAAAGCTGAAATCATAGCTAATCTCAGAATTGCTAAGGAGAGATGGAGAAAATAAAGCTCTGTCATCCCTAAGATCTGTACATCACTTCTTAACATGTTGTACTCATGAAATATTATACACCTATATTTTAATTAATCTTTTGATAGAACATTTACAAAGAATGCTATATTCTTGGACTTACCATCACATAATATTTACTTTGAGGAATCCTCTTTAGAGCCTTTACGTACTTTCAGTTCAGTCACAGCTGTTAGCCTCTTACTATATAGATTATGAAAGCCTTCACCATTCAGTAACCTACATTGCACTGTAAATCTCATCACCACTTACAAAAAACTAAGCTGTTTGTGTTTGACTCAATCTGATATTTTAAAAAAGACTCAGCCTGATACGTTATGCAGTCATGTATCATTTCAGACAGAACACAACACTGCATTACAGCTGTAATGTTGTCTGAACACAAGCAGAAATAAATTGAATGTAAACAGAAGGGAAAGCATAGTATCCTTTAGATCAAGCATAAAAAAATTCACAGCCAAAAGATAAGCGCTTTCTATTCCACTGATTTCCAAAGTATTATCCAAGTATTGTTATGCTGCATTGATACAAAAATTAATCTTTTGCAACACAGAAGTTGCCTCCTCCCCAATACTTCATTAGTAATACAGGGAACCCAGCATTTTTATAGTATTAATTTCTAAGCTCTATTAAGATGAATGAGCATATTTTCATTGAAATGTTTACCTACCGAGCTTTCTTTTTTGTGACTACACACGTATGCTATGTGCATAAAATGGACAGGTAAGAGGAACACAAAAAGAACACAGGATGAAAGGCAGAGAATTACAATGAATGCAAGACACTACTCGTTTTGTCCCACGCAAGTTTACAGAACGTTACCCCCATGCTTTTATACCACATATGTATGCATGTTAGTGCTGCGCTGAAGGTCTTTTGCAAAGATACAACCATCCTGCTTACATATAGCCAGGATACAACAGTCAAAAAAGTGTGTTCAAGCTGTAGTTCCATAGCCATTAATACTGGGTCTGCACACAGCAACACAGATTTGATTTGTATTAGACATGAGAATACAACTGCATTTTCCCCCCAAATTAGATGCTACAGACAATATAGCCTCTGTGATAGCTTTATGCTCCACACTGGTTACATGACAGCTATAGCAGAACAGATAATAGTCGATCTGGCATAAAGCCTGACAATAACATTAACTTGTCAAGATTCCCAGAAAACTGTTGAGTTAGCAGAATGTTCGTACTGGGTCAGTGCTTACCATCATGTAGCTGCAGCATTCTTGATTAGAAGCAGGAGCCCTAAAGCCAGATTCAGTCTGCCGTTGAACCACGGCCTCGGAACAACTTACCACAACAGCTGTGGCCAGTGGGCACAGACGCCCAGCTCTTCTGCCTGCCATCCACAGAGGCCGGACCACGCAGAGAGCAAGCAAAGGCTTCAAGTAGGAACGACAGCATACCTTCTTTTGGCTCTTAATTTGCGTTAACAAAGTACATTACTTGTAATTTCACAGGTAAGTCGTAGACAATTGTTTTATTGTAGCTCAAGAAAGCCAAGCAGAGATGTACCCAACTCACCCCAAAAGTTTAGCTGTGCAGAAATTGAGGCTAACAGTAAACAAGTGAACATTTATTACACCTCCCCAAGTAAGTCGCTTTTCACTACACAAACCCAACGCAAACTACTAGTGTGGCATGCTTACCTAAAAGGAAAAGATCCTTTCCTTTATAAGTGGTATTACAGACCCTACAACTAGCCTTGAAAACTACTACATTAAATTTCACAGGTACACGTATAAAGCTGAATAAGCTTATCTTGCATATACTAGAAGGAAATGCCTATTTTTAATAGCACTTCATTTCAAAAGTACACACTCTTCAAAGGGTCAGAACACAGGTCTGCTGAGGAATTTGACTGTATTTTAGTACAATACATGGATTTTAGATCAGTGACAAAATACAGATAAAACCAAGACTTGTCTGTCCCAAGACACTAGTTCAAAGCCTATGCTCCCATTCTTAAAATAAAATACAATTCGTCTGAGAACCATGCATTAAGGGAATAATGAGTAATACCACAATGAGAAACCAGTGTTGGTCTTTTCTAGCTGTGAAATTATTTTTGGGTGTGAACTTTTAAATTTATATAGAATTACATCACCACAAATACAATATTTTAATATTAAATTTACAACAAGCATATTTTTACTTACTGTCATGCATGCACATTGATTGGGATCCCTAAGAGCAAGCATAAAAGGTAGAGCAGTAGCTTAAAATAAGTTTCCCTGTGGCTGTTTTCAAGAATGCAATCCCAATTTGGAATCTATCTTTTTTTGTTTCAAGCCCAGGTAATAGGCTCCCATTTAACTTGCTTTGTTTCTATTAGTTGGTACCAGTACTTTGTTGTGTTGGCTTTAACAGTCTCACAAGTCACAATTACTTTGCAAGTAATTACTAGCATTCCCTGGGATATCAATATTATGCAAGTTCCCAGAATGATAGATTCCCCCGAGCTGAAATCCCTACTTGCTGTGACCAGTGCATCCAAACAGCCTTTCCTTGCCTCCCCTCATCGTGCTTTGAGAGCTGCAGGTTCAATTCAGGCCTTGCCATGCAATGCTTTTGACAAACGGCACTCTTGGGACCATCCCTTATCCACCCAAAAGTGCAGGTTGCACACAACAGAGTAGAGAGAAGGTGTCACATTCCTAACAGTGACGCATCCCACGGCAGACAGAGGTTGAAACCCCCAAAGAAAACCCTACACTAATACTTACTAACAGTTCAAAGGAAGTAAATAATAGTGGTGTCTTACAAAGGCAAACACGCACAGAGCAGAAGTGATTTGCCCAAGGCAAGCCCAATAGCAAAGTACAAGAACCTAATCAAACATAATTAGTTTCACAGCATAGCAAGACCTAGGCTAGTTGAAACTTGTCAGCAACCAGACATTTCTGACCATATGTATTCTGAAATGCACGTTACTGTCTGACAGAAACCTCTCTTAGGCATGTCCACATCACATATTATGCTGGCCTAAATGCTGCAGCTCTTTCGGCTATTATGATTTGATAAGGTATCTGCATCCATACTGGTAAGTAGAAACCCAAGTCTCTAAATATGTATCTTTAAGGTAAAAGAATATTTATTTTCTTTGACTTGGGAAAGTGAAGAACAAGGGAGAAAAACCCTGAAAAAGTCTTCATACGGCTATCTCTAAAATATGACATAAGAAGCCTAGTGTAGTAGTAGTAGTGTAGTACGCTACTAGTAGTACACTAGTACTACTACTAGTGTAGTACACTACATAAGTAGTGTATCCTGTGGGTTTGATTGATTTATTTTAATGAATTTTAGAACACAAATGGAAACTGCTAACAAGTTCACACAAATAAGCTAAATGACCAGCACTGAAGAGCCTATCTTCACCAAGGACTTGCTTTTACACCAATTCATTTGCTTAAAGACAGGGAATGCATGGCTGCTTGACCAATTCCCCCCACCTCTTCAGTGAAGCACCTTACTGAGATGAAACCCAGATACAACATATAGCATAGACACAGCCTCAAAGGTGGGGGAAGGAGGGAGGGAAGTGGTTTCTGGTTTTTGTTGTTTTTTTTTTTCTTTTTTAAAACTAATTGTTTTGCAGAGATGAATAAACTTATAAACCCCCAAATCCCTCACTTTCTAGAGAAGCAGCATACCTTTGGGAATTACATGGCAAACAGCACAAAAAAAAAATCAGGAACAGTAATTACAAGACTGACAGTTTTAAGGATTGATATTGTATGTCTAGATCAACTCCACTGTATGTTAAGTAATGCACATTGCATTAGAGAAAACACTCATGTTACCCTCAGAGGTTGAGTCAGACCTCAGTTCAGCATTACCTGGAATATTTTTGGTGGCCCCATATTTCATTAAATTTAGACTTGTTTCCTCCCTCATCCCTCCCACCATCCCCAAAGGATTATACGGTACAGAAAAGTGTTTTACCCTGTTACAAAGAGTGACCCCTAATTTCTTATTAGAATTTTGAAGCAATTTTAATGAATTAGTATACAACACTAGAAACTCACATTAAAAATATTTGTCATACTCTTTAGAAAAGTCAGATTATTTTTAGACTCAGCCTTCAGTGATAACAATCCTTAAAACAAATATCACAGAAGTTGCTCTGCAGAAAGCCTGAAGCAAGGGCTCCAAGATGCGTGAAGAGCTGTATTCAGCTTTATGAAATGACTATTTCACTTACAGACCTAAAGACAACTTATCAGCATTATTAACTACTTAACCTCATAAAAAAGAAAGGTCAACAAGGTTATTCTAAATTTTACTTCAAAAACAATATTACTGCAATAGCATAATTGTTAAGAATAATATCCATGTAGATTCATGACTAAGAAAATGAATGTATGAAAATTATGAAAATACTCTTGAGTAGATGTTTCTTTAGAACTTCTGTTGTATTGTTGAAAAAGAGAACCAACCTAACACTCCTTCTGCACAGTTGAGTTATGAAAAATAGTTCTTATTTTTCCTTTGATTTAAGTGTAATGAGCACTAACTTGAGCTCCTGATTTTTGCTAATGCAGTATCTGTGCCTTCTTGTAACAATCTGCATGTGAATCACTTGAAAATATTCAGCTTCATTTAATCCAGCAGCTCAAGAATTTACATGTTTATTGTTCTCACTTTGATTACTCAGAATTTAGCAACACCTCCATGCTCCGACTTACATATTCTTACTTTAACAACCTTAACGCAAAACACATTTAAGTCAAATTCAGGGGAATCAGTTTTCAAGTCCAATTAAGTTTTAAGAAAATGATCTGAAAATCTGTACAATCTATTAACTGTATCACATAAGGCGAGCATATTTTAATGAAGAGAATTCCCAAGCTTGTCTTAGCTTGCAAAGCATCACAAGTTTTAAAATACAATATGGTCCTGCAAGCTTCGCATACCTTTCCAAAAATCCTTCTAGCTTGTGTAATAACTAATCTCCAGTATGTTGAGTCTGTTTGGTTTTAGAATACACAACTTCTGAAAAACTTCCACACTGGATATGAAACACTGAGTTTTTTCATATTTCATGGTTTTATCACTGCAGCCTCTGTAATGGAAAAGACTGCCCTTCTCTAAATCCCAGTTCTCAAGCGACAGAGCTGCTGCACAGCCGAGAGCTGTAAGCAGAAGAGGAAACCTCTGGGTTGGGTTGAGATATCCACCATAAGTCTTGGAATAATCTACAGTCTGAAGCTGCCCCAAGAGTAAAAGGGGAGCTGGAGAAACCAAAGACTTCAGTGAATTCTGAATAGTTATAGATGGTAAAGCAGTGGCAGAGCCGATACACAGTGGAAGAGACTGAATAAAACTGTAACCTTTTGTCACCTCCTTTTCAAACTGCCCAGGTTGTCAACACTGTCACACCCATTGCTAGCCATTAGACAGCTGTAGCCAGAGAACATAATTGATTTATCTGAGGAGAAAGCCAGCCTCTGCTTTAATGCTATGATTCTTTAAGTAAATCCGTATGAAAGCGCTCTGATAAAATGCTTTTTCAGATGTGTTTTTTTTGCCAGTTCCTCTTGTATTCCTACAGCTCTTTCTGATGACTGTAAGAATTCTAGAACAACTTCCCCCCATTCACCTACAGATCACATTTTCACAGAGTTCACCACCTATCAACAGTAACAGAAAATAAAAGTTACTATACAAAGTCTTAATTCATACAAGTAGTCTTTTTTTTAGTCATACAAGCTTGGAATCTTTCAAGACAAAAAAAGTTGAAAATTTGTATCCAAAACAAGCCAGTAAGAGAGCAGAAGTCTAATTTATATTTACCTATTTTTCCACAGGAAAGACCACTTCCACATTAAAACTATGAAGAGCAATATGACTTCTTGGGGAATTTGTGAGATAATGTCTGTCTCAATTTTAAATTATTTATGAACATGTGCCTCATTGTTCCTTGAATCATTTCTGCTGGTATATAGTTACCCTAAGATTCCCAGAATACTTCAGCTGATAAAAAAAAAATTGTCTGCCATCTGCCCATGAGAAACAAGACTACACTACACTTCTTCGTTTTCTCATCTGAATGTAGTTTTGATTTGTCCTACAAACCACTTCTTCTCATGCCCGTTCGAGTATGCTACATTGCAAGACTTGCTTCTAAGTATAGTGGAGTGAATCGGTTGTTGGAAAACCTTGAATGTGTCAAAAAAAGAACTACAAAAGGGTACAAAAGCACTTAGTTAATCCTGTGTAATGAACATGGGAGTAACCAGGGATGAAATAAAGATAATTTTAAAAACTTAAGTCTCAATAATAGAAAAAAGTGGTCTCCCAATTTTATAGGAAAATACCTCAAGATAGCAGTTTAGACAAGAGGTTAGTAGTCTAGAACAGATTTTTTAATAGTCGCAGTATATAACACACCTGGAAGAGCTCTATGTTGCATTTGTACTAAACCTTATGATACCTGCCTCACAGTACTTTGCGTTTCAGTGAAAACATATTTCTTCCTCTCATTGCAGGTGCAATTTTGCAGCTTCTCTCCCACCAAGTAATACCCACACATCCTATTATAGTTTCTTCATGTACTAGAACCGCCAGCAGTCTGGACATTTGAAATGTTTTTAAAGAAACTTGGCTTTAAAGAAAACCTACATTTAAATGGTGGAAACAAATATCTTTTGTAGTTTCTCAGTTTTGAGCAAAACTAGAAGTCTATATACACACACACACACCCCCCCCCAAAGAAAAAAAAATTGTCATTTTGGGGAATTATCCTTTGTGTATATATGTTCTGTAAATATTTAACTAATTAAATAAAATCTATTTAAACTCTGACATTTCATTCATCACAAATCTCATAATTAATCCACTAGACTTCGCATAAATCTGAATCACTAGTGTTTTTGTAACGCCCAACACGAGAGATCTGGAAGCAGAGAGATGTACTCAGGAATGTTTCAACAGGGGTTCAAGTAACAATTGAAGCAATTTAAGCACTATTTTACTGGCTGAGCTGCCACAATCATGTAAGCTGCTGCAATAACTAGTACTGGACATCACCAGCTAAAAGAAAAAATACGAAGCGGAGTACAGCTCCCAGTTCAGAGGTGATAACCACTAACAGGAGTGCCTCCACTTCAGATTCTACTATCAACTTGAGATGGTCTTTATTTATATAAAGCCACTGCCTTGCCAAACCATAATGCCATCTTGTTCACCATAAGGAAGGAGAAACAGCTTGCTCTATACATCACTCGCAAGCCTAGACACATCCACTTCAATGGCTGAAAAAAATATTCACAACAGTTTCTTGACAACAGGCCTACAGTTGTTGCATTGTAAATGTCAGTCTCCTCATAAACAGGTTTTAGAGATGTACAAGTGTTAAATTTTCCCTTCAGCACACCAACTGACCAGCAAAATATAGGAAACAAAGGTAACTTCAGTGGATGTGTAATGGAATTTGTAATATTCAAAATTAAATACCCACACATTACTTTTCACTTTATCCAACAGAGACTAATTTAATTCTCTAGTAAGTGGGGTTTGTTTTTTTCCAGTAAGCATTTAAGTCTTTTAAACTGGATGATACATCCCAAGTGAACATTTCATGCAGAATAAAAATCAGAACACTGTCAAAATGAAGCATTTTCTCAATAACTACTTGCAAAAGCAAAGCTAGGCAGTTGGCTAATTTTTTCCCTTCCCTGTAGACTGTACTGGCTCATAGGATCAAATCACCCTGTGACAGGAACCTTAATGGGCTTTTTATTTTATATAATATATAATATAAATATATGTTTAATGTATCTAAAAACATTTCATATTAAATATGTGTTTAAGATATATTTCTATTTAGCTTAAGTCTTTACGCAAAAAACCTATAGTATATCTTTTTTTTAATTCCATGAGCAGAGCTTGTTTAAACCGTGACATTGAAATCTGATGTCATCCTCAGCAATGAAATCCGTTGTAAAGAAATCTGCCCAGTTTACTTTCATGTTTTGATAAGCATTGAAACAGTTAACACTGCCTCAGTTATCAACTTTTTACATTAATCCTCCATAGCATTCCATATTCTTGGGGTGAAAATTCTGCCTTTAGAAACATCTTTGTCTCCTGAGACCTTTTCCCTTTGCCTGACGATTAGCTTTTCCTTCTGTGAAGCTAAAGCAGCTTTCTGTTCTTGGTAACTCCTGTTGTTTTGCATTTAAATGTTTTGGGAGTTTGTTAGTAGTTTTCCCACTCAGATATTATTTTTAAGTTACTTGGTATATATGGATCTTTTTCACCTCAGAAAGAGGTGAACTGGCTTATTAGTCAACATACAAAATACTAAAAGGTCATTGATACAAAAGCAGACAGCTGTACCATAAAAGCATATATTAGGCATTGCAGTGCTGATCTCATTTCCACAGAGACTATGAAATATGGGTAGTAAGTGGGCTGACGTGAATTCATTTTCATGAAGAGAAAGTAACAAAAGTGGGAAACTTTTTCCATTTAACCCATTCTACAAGGTTTAATTTTCAAAATTCCATACAAGAGGTCACAATTTTCATTTAGACAATTATCTTAAGACAAATTTACACAACATACTTTATATGAAAAGCCCAACTGTGGGATCAACACACAAACAGCAACCGGGAGTTTAAAACAACCAACAAAAAACTGGAAACCAACAAAACAAACCTACCCTAAGACAAAGTGAATTTGTTTCAGCAGATAAGTTGATTGATAATGCTAAAACTGTAAGGTATAATGCAATTATTATATCATTTCATGTCCTGGGTAAACATTGATGCCGTAATTATGTAATCACAAAAGTTAAAGATTCATGTCCCAAGGTTGCTTATAGACAACCTGTCATATTCAGAGTAGACCATTTTACGGTGATCTCAGGCTAGTTTACCATAGTTGCAGCAAGAGTCAAGGGCAGAAACATCAGAAAAAGACGACAGAACTCTCAATGCTCAGCTAAACTTACTGTTCCTCTACATCTATTTTAGAAGACTGCCAGGATTCTGTAGTCTACTTTTCCAATATTTGACTTAAGACATTTTGCATTTTGTTTTTAGAGTTAAGGCAACAAACTATGAAGCAAATAAGCATTTGTAGTTTACTTATATGAACAAATAATCTATTCTCAAGATAACCTAGCATCTAGTGTTACCTCTGTAGAAGTTCAGATATGGTCCGCTGTAAACAAACTAAACACACACTAATATAAGTGTAATCCCAAACCCAGCCATTAACTGTTAGAGAAGGCACACTGCCTGATTTAAACCATCAGCAACATAAAAATCTTGTTAACATACTAATAATTAAGGAATATTCTAAAAACCATTTGAGTGTGCTAAAAGCTTAAAGTCAATAAAAATAAGAACAAGAAAAAATGCTTTCTGAATAGCTCAGCTAAAAGTGTAATGCTTTTGGAAAAATATAAGCAGTACTTGGTTTGTTATTTACACTCACATGTAGGTATTCACATTAACTTTCTTTGATATCTGTATGCATATGCTGTTGATAAGCAGTATCTTATGGAAAAACTCCATTACTTGTGGACAAAGATTCAGTACCACTCACCAGCTCCATAATGTAAGGTCATTCTAACCACCTTCTCCACTCTTTATTCTCCCCTCTGTGGCCCTAGTAATCATAAGGGTGCTTTGAAATGCTGATACAGCATTATACTGATTTATTTTGAAACATGCTATATGTAACACTAATCAGTGGAACTGCATATTGAGGTTATTTTTAAAAATATTAGGCTACATACTATGAATAAGGCAATCCCATACACTTAAACGCTACATAAGCGGTATTTCCCGTTACTAACAGTGGAGAACATTATAAACAGTTTCTAAGTCCAGGTGTTAGACTAGTTTGCTAAACAAAAAAATAAAGGAAAAAAAAATCAGCCTCTTGTGCTGCAAGTGATTTACTTGCGCTTCCTAGTGAAAGTTAGGACTTCAGCACAGGAGGAGCGCTAGGACCTCTCCAGGCAAAGCCATTGTTTGGTACTTCCCATCTCATGCTCTATACTATACAACATGACGTAAACTAGCCTTTATGGCACCCTGATTTGATAGGCTGCTTTATCCATTTGACACAAAAACCCCTTCCATACTAGAGGGTAAAGCGCACTCCACAAAATTAAGGTCATACAAATATGCCCCGCTTAGAAAATGGGGAAAACTTGTAGCCCATTCTGCATCCACCCGCTGGGATGCTTGAGGGAAAGCATTATCAGATAAGCTGTAAAGATCAAAATCCCGTAATTTAACTCAACATCGTGACTAACGGCTGAGCATTAGAAATGACAACCAACACACATTGTAGCATCATTCCCACAACTGCCACACTATAACAAAGAGCTTCCAGAAGGGAAGCAGCAACTAAAATGTATTTTTACTACAGCAATCAGGAATAATGATTTTTCTTTTCCCCTGTGGTGATATTCATATGCAGTGAATCAAAGGTCTGCCTTGTCCAGCAAATTATACCCCCTCCCCAATTTGGCCCAAAGTAGACGCCTGGGAAGTGCATAACAATATATATCAACTCTGCCTCAGTGTGTTCCCACCAACATCTTCATTTAGAGCCTTTCCTGAGCTGGAAGCGGGTGGCTTTTTGTGTGTTAATTACCTCACAGTTCTTAAGGCAAAGTTTATTTTATGCTAATCAGCACATGATAATGGAAGCAGAAATTGATGTTAACTTCAAATTTTATAGTTAATGCTGTGAACGTTCCATTCAATTTTGCAGCCAGCAGCAGCCTTTATGGTACAACATGCAGTGCTCAGCCTCGGCCAGCAGCAGGTCCGTCTTGGAGCCGGCTGGCACTGGCTCTGTAGGACACAGTGGAAGCTTCTAGCAGCTTCTCACAGAAGCCACCCCTGCAGCCCCCCGCACTACCAAAACCTTGCCGTGCAAACCGAATACACCTGTGCTTGAGTTAACTGAACAAAGTAGAAGTGTATCAGCTAAAAATTTTATTCTCATTAGAACATGAACTCAATTAATTCTCCTAAGACTGATAACACTTTATTCTCAAACAAGAATTTAAGTCTCTTCTCATAAGCTTGAGCCCTTACTATCCCATTAAATTCCAGGCAGCAAATGAGCAACTTTTGGAGGAAATGATACCAGTGGCTAAAATAATCAAGGTATACATGAAAGTGGTAAAACAGAGGATAGTAAGACAGAACAGATATTACTACAATTCTGCTATTTAGCCAACTGATCTTCTGAAAGTATCTTTTATGCTTTCATTTTCTTTGATCTGCCAACACCAACTTTTTGTTTGTTCTTCCAGTTTAATGTGTTCTGTGCTAGTTGAAGAGCTTTTAGTTATGCCCCTCATTTGTGAAAGTTACCCTTGAAAGCATGTCTCCCAGACTATCATCATCATTTTGATTCCATGCTAGCTATGCCTCTTTTATGCAAAAAACCCCTAAACCCCCCCAAATCCACACACAAGCCATGCTCATCTCAGCACTCATCAGGTTGAGCAGCATGACAGGCTCTTTTTCAGTTATTGCTCTACAAAAGTCTCAGCTGTGAATTGGAGTACACTAATCATTTTACATCTGAAAGTAAAAGTGATGTCTCCAAAATGACTTAGTTTACTATAATTTAGAAAGATTTTATTTAAATATAGCAGTTTTCCTTTTAAGGACATGGGTTTCTGCACTCCAGGCCTACCTGTAATAACAGGCTTTTGAACTGTGCAAGCACCATAAATAGGTGGGTTACGCTGGAAGACAGTGGAAAAAGGCATTCTGTAAAAACAAACAACTAATGGATTATCCAGTTTCCTAGCATTTTACAGATGTAAAAATCAAGGGAGAAGCACATTTGTGTCAACAACATGATTTTCATAAGCATTAGCTCTTAATCCTTGAAATATCAATCTCTGTAATTTATTATCGGCAAACAAATATGTACTATTAAAAAAGTAACAAGAATCCCACACAAGTTATTTCCTCCCCCCTCTGATTCAGGATGAGCTGAGAATGGTGGAAAGTTTTCCACATATTACCAAAGATAACAACTAAATCACTAGAGAGAAAAAACCCACACAAACAGAACTGGGAGATGCACATACAAAAAAGTAAACAGCCATTAGGAAGATCAGATTAGACAGGAACTCAGAACACAGACGATAGAAGAAGAAATAAAAAAGTTTGATTAATTTTACTAGCATAATGCAGTAAAGGTGGATGATAACCTTTTTCCAGCATTTCCACCCAAATTTTGTCATGTCATGTTTCCCTTTCCAGGGGATACAGTGAATTCGCCTACTCAAATATTTAATTTTTTTTAATATTGTATTCCCACTGATCAAACTTCCAAGGCAGCATCTAAAAAGACCGATTTTTAGAGACTTTGGTTACAGTATAATCTATTGCTTTCCCTTCATAGTTGAATAGAAGGCTACTAATTCAATGAAAACCAATAACATATAGTATTGTATACCACACTGAAAATGCAACATCCCTTCTAGTAATCAGCTTTCTCCAGTGAAACAACAAGTATGCTTAAGAAAGGTAATCTGAATAGATAGGCAGATAATGGGCTGCCTGCTGTTCTTTGTCTCCTTCAAGTCCTAGGGTATTTCTACACAGGCAAGAAATATAGCTGAACAGAGGAAATGTAAATAAAAGTTACCCCTCATCAGTGGGGGAATCCTCAAAGGGTCTCTTCTCAACAACATGGATTAGAAGAGCTGAGCTTTCAGGTCCTCCTAGTGTTCTAAATGTTGGGGAATTGCTTCACTATTTATTATTTTAGTCTATGCGTTGAACATTAGAACACATTCCTGAAGAGTCACCTAAGATATTTATGCATAATAGGAATTTTTTTTTAATTAAAACAAACTTCTTGAAATTGGTTTTAAATTTGATTTAAAATTTAAAACAAATTTATTTTCAAGCATATTCCACTATTTTGTTTAGGAAAGCAATGCAGTCCTCCCTTTTCATCCAAGTGATAGACCTGCAAGTGATTAAGTAGAAAACAGATTTTCCTATCCAAGATCAAATACTGTCTCTTAAGCAACTCCTGTGAATCTGTAAGACTCATTTGTGTCTATGTTGGAACAAAATATCATTTCTACATCTAGCAGATATTTTCTTCTTTGATATTTCTTCACTGCTTAGTTGAGAGGCAAGTGATATGCCTTGGCTCAATAACATCCTAGCATGTGGGGACAGATTGTCCAGTTAAAAATAAAAGCTCGTATCAAGCAAAAAATACTTTACCACAAAGATCTAAAATGAAAGACTAATTCTTCCTATACATTTTTTCCATAATTCAAGTCCCAGGTTTTCTCTGGAAGAGACTCAACTGGTTGAGCAAACAGTGATGGTAGGGTTTTGTGCCCCCACCCACCCCTGGTCTCATTTCAATTGCACAAGAAACAAAACCTGAACACCATCAGCATCTTTCACAAAAATAGTATCATGTGATGCAGAAAGACCATTTTTCCCCACATAGACCACACTGTCATCAGGAAGCAAGTTTAAACAAGTTTGTGGTGATCAGAAGAGATGCAGTTCACATTTATGTAAATATTTATACACAATCTTTCAGAAGTCCTCTGTTGCTTTCAAGTACAACAGACCACTATCAATAAATAAAAAGCTCTAAAAAACATACAGAAAGAAATTGACACAGGAAAGGTTATAAAGAGTTTCCAAAGGTGCTGCATCCTACATCAGCCCAGAATTTTCACATTGCAAATTAAAGATGATTTCCACTGCCCACCCAAAGATCAAACTCTTCCTTAACTTAAAAGAATAGTGAATAACATCTGTGTGTATATATACACACACACCCCAAAATTGCTGGAGATGAGTTGACAAGAAAATTAAGAATACTCAGTATACCCCTTTAAAGATTTAATTAGATTTTTATCTCTATTCATTGTACCATGACTTGTGGAGGTAGAAGATTAGTAGAATTTTTTTTGGTAACTCACAGGTAGAGATGAGTTTAGGAAAAAGAAGTAGAGAATGCTAAGTTCAAAAACAAATAACCAAAAATAGTCTTAATGATACAGTTTTGTAACAACACTTATTGTTACAGACCCCTCCAAATACTACAGGGCTTACTCTTACGATCTTGCCCAGACATTGCCCCAAGCTATGATCTCCTGAGGCCAGAAACATCCTCTAGCAGCATCGCACTCTGCTTTTCAGTGCAAGACTGCCTGTCTCCCTCCAACAATCCATATTCAATGCCTAATGAAAACAGAAGCCAAACTGGAAGCTAATAAAAGATACAAGCTTCCCAAATAAATCCATTGATGATAAACACAGCAACTGGTATGCATTTACTGTTATATTCAATCATAGAACAGGTATGTGCTTAAAATTCATTTACAAAGGATATAAAGTCTTAATGTCCATAGTAATTTCACATTACATTGTTTTGCATGGAGATTGCTAAAAGCCATTAAGAATAGAGTCTTCATGACAGACAATGAAGACTTCTTTAAATGATTGTGATGACATTTGTCCAGTATTATTTTTAAACGCAGCTGCAGAAACCAAAAGCAATGACCTGGAAATAACTTATCATGAACCAGTTTTGTACCACCTTCAGTCTTTCAGAACACTGACGCTTGTTCTCTTTCTAACGTAAGAATTTTCTTCTTTCCAGGTTTCCTGTTACCCATTAAAACATACTATACCTTCACAAGAAGTTTTACTAACCCTTCCACTTTAATTTCTAATAATTTTAATAACTGCAAAAAATTGTGTCATCAACACAATTGCGGCATTCAATGAAAGCAGTGAGAATTGTAGCAAACTGAAATTAAGTCCTTCGGTTTGGTTTTTGATATTTTTTAAAGGATAACTAAATATTCTGAACGAGAGCCATCTGATCCACTGAGAGAACCTACTTGTAACGTTTCAGCATCAACTGGTAGCTATAACAGATTTCCAGAACACATTTAGAGTGAACATCACATTATAAAAAACTTCATTTAAAAAGTTAACCAAAAAAACACTTACTGTTACTTCCTTTCTGTAGAAGATATGGTCTCAATGAAAGCATGAAGTTAGGGTTCCAAGTTATTGCCTGTAAGAAGTCAAAACATTAATATGTTAATTTAATACAGAGTAAATGTTGAATTGCAACAGCTAATAAGAATCTTCTCATACCATAAATAAGAAATATACCCACAATAAGGTTTATGTTCCCTCCCCCCATGAATTAAGAATCACAAACACAGGACAAGTGGAAATTATGCCGCCTTGGGACCACAGAAAAAGAATTTCTGAATGTGTACAAATAAAAACCCAATGAAATAAAAATCAAAGCTGTAACTCATTCTAGTACTCCAGCAGTAGACACAAATTACTACAATAAGGACACATTCTCTTATTACTGGCAAAGTAAAATTCCAGCATTAGGACCAGATAAAGATATGCATTGGACATAACTCTGCTGACTTTTAAAACACTGAAACCAAGGTGATGGTATCTCCAATTTGTTATTTATTCCATTAGACTTATCAAATGTATCAGATCTGAAAAAAATGTAAATCTGATCACATTGCCAATATCTGTTCTCTTATATCTAGAGACAGCAATTAAACAGTTCTCTTATATTGTTATATTCCAATTTTGACATAAAAGGGGGGTATTGCTACAGCAAAAAATAAACAGACAAGCAAAACAAAAACCATTTTGTATTATTTGCTTATCTTACAGACAATCCTACTTGTGTTTTCCCTTCCTTATAAAGAAATACCAATTTCTAGTAACTGAAATAGCAAACAACATGAATTGTATTACACATTGACAAAGTCAGGCCTTTAAGATCCATGAAAGTAGTTAAGCCCACAGATAACTGTCCTAATACATAGTGTCTTCCTTCATTTCATCTGACCTCCACATCAAAATGGGGAAAAAATTAATTTTTATCAGGACAGCTTTGGATAACAGACTGTAACGGAGTTTAGACCAGCAGAACTTTGGGCAAGTATCAGGATTATTGCACGATAAGAAGTTAATAAATGAAAGTCATAAATTGCTCAGCAATACAGCAATGAAATTAAAACTTGCATTTTCTTTTAACATATTTTCCACTACAAGAAAACCTGGAAATAGCTTCCAAAGTAAATGCCCATTTAACCCATTTCAAATGCTAGGTTTATGAGGAATCAATCTCCTGAAACATAAGAGAACTGAAGTAATCTTTTATTTTCTTGTAGAGGTTGAAAAAACACATATGTAAAAACATATCATACAGTGTTTTTTTCCAATATTCCTCAGTAATATTCAATTAGATCATGCAACTTCGACAATTTAAAGATGACTGTTTCCAGATTTGATAGGTCATTAAAACAGGAGATGTTCTGGTACAGGTGGAGATTCCAGAACGCAAGATAAACTGTCTCTGTCTCTCAAAATTTAGTGTTTTTGTTGTTTTGGGTTTTTAATATTCTCATTTTAAACAGAATCAAACACCTATCAGTGAGAAGGTTAAGAGAAAAATAGCAGCAACATGAGAAGAGATGGCTCTCTAATTTTGTTAATATGCTTAAAGGATTAATATCTAGAAATAGAATTTAAATAAAGGTTAAAAACCGTATCCAAGCAAATAGGATTAATAACTGCTGGAATGATTAATCAAGATATTGAGAAGATTCTGTAGTCATCTGGAGCTTACACCAAGATGAGATCTTTTCTCAAAAGGTAAGCTTCAATTTTATCTCAGTGCTAAGACTTCATGTGGGAGTTACTCAAGGTACTCTGTTGCAATAATCACATGGGCCATTTTGTCATTACTTAACACAGCTCTGCCAAATAACGACAGGAGTCACCACATGACAGTTCTGTGTGGAGCTGTAAAAATAAACCCCCAAGCCCCACAACTCTTCACCTGCAATTCATCAGTGTTTAAATTTTATAAAATTAGTAGTATTAGCGCATTTCCAATTGGCCTGCATTGCCTCCCAAACCCTTTGCTGAAGCAGCAAGTACATTGCAACTCGTTCACTTCAGTTTGTGTAAGATATGGAAGTTCTGGTTCACTCCCTGTGGCTGTCAAAGGTCATTTCTGTGCACCCCTGATGGCAAGTAGGCACACAAACACGTATATAAAAAAAGAGCCATCAATTTCTGAGACCGTATCTGGATTCCTATTTTTCCCCCTCACACAGAAAATTTGAGTTCTAAACCAAGGGTGGTATTAAATGAACAAGTGCACATTTTTAAGACACTTGATCTTAACAATACTGAGCAGAGGCACAAATCCTTATCTTGCCTGTAGGCGAGTGAACTAACTGTTTAGCAACCAGAGGGACAAATGCTAAGCTTAGCTACAATGAAATGTGGTAAACATGAGGAACTGTACACAGATTATGGAATTGCAGGTAAATTTTTACATTATGTATGTACAATTAATACATCTGAGGATAAAAATTGCCTAGATCACTCCTGTACACTAATTTTTCTAAGTTGTCGTGTTTGATAGATGGATCATAAGGCTGTAAAGTAATTTTTTTTACCCCCACAGTAATCACTGGTTCTTCACAGTGTTGACTGTAAATACTACATTTTTCCTTTCCCTTTTTTAGAAAAAGAAAAGAGAATGGTAAACTCAAAAAAGTTTGTTGCTAGGCTGAGGATACCTGATCAAAATCTGTTAAAGTAGAAATTGTCTATTTACTCTATTGTTTGAATTATTTTCCATAAATTTTATAGATCTGTTTAAAGATAAAAGATATTCATCAGCACATTTTGTTCCTTGTGTGTTTTCTTTCTTCTCTTCTTTTATTAAATAAGCAGGTGTGGGTGGATGGTTTTCTTTTTGGTCAGGTGAAAGGCAAGGTAAAAGCATAACCTAAAAAGTATACACAATTCAGATGTGGACAAGATTTAAGAACAAAGCCAAATATTTAATTTCAGAACTGGAATTTCTTCTTTGTATACCTGTCATGGTTTAACCTCAGCTGGCAACTAAGCCCCACACAGCTGCTCCTTCACTCCCCCTGCCCTGGTGGGGTGGGGGAGATGATCAGAAGAGTGAGAAAACTCATGGATTGAAATAAAGACAGTTTAATAGGTAAAGCAAAAGCCATGCACTGGGCACTAAAAAGGACCATCAGGGTTTAGCTGCCTGCTGGGTTAAATACCGCACAGCTGTTTGCTCACTCCCACTCGGAGGGGAGTGGGAGAGAATCAGGGGAAAAAATTGAACTGCCTTTATCTCAAGCCACAAATTTAGTAGGACAGAAAAAGGAGGGACATAATAGTGACAAAAGAATATACAAAATAAATGATGCACAATGAAATTGTTCACCACCCACCACTGATGCCCGGTCAGCTCCTGCGCAGCAGCCCCCAACCATCTTTCTCCCTAACTTTCCATGCTGAGCGGGATGCCATATAGCATGGAAAGCTGGTCAGCTGTCCCAGCTCTGTCCCCTCCCAGCTTCTCTGTGCCCCCACCAGCCTCCTTGATGGTAGGTCAGTATGAGGAGCAGAAAAGGCCCTGACTCTGTGTAAGCACTGCTCAGCAGTAACTAAAATATCAGTGTGTTATCAACATACACAGCTGCTCCTTCACTCCCCCTGCCCTGGTGGGGTGGGGGAGATGATCAGAAGAGTGAGAAAACTCATGGATTGAAATAAAGACAGTTTAATAGGTAAAGCAAAAGCCATGCACTGGGCACTAAAAAGGACCATCAGGGTTTAGCTGCCTGCTGGGTTAAATACCGCACAGCTGTTTGCTCACTCCCACTCGGAGGGGAGTGGGAGAGAATCAGGGGAAAAAATTGAACTGCCTTTATCTCAAGCCACAAATTTAGTAGGACAGAAAAAGGAGGGACATAATAGTGACAAAAGAATATACAAAATAAATGATGCACAATGAAATTGTTCACCACCCACCACTGATGCCCGGTCAGCTCCTGCGCAGCAGCCCCCAACCATCTTTCTCCCTAACTTTCCACGCTGAGCGGGATGCCATATAGCATGGAAAGCTGGTCAGCTGTCCCAGCTCTGTCCCCTCCCAGCTTCTCTGTGCCCCCACCAGCCTCCTTGATGGTAGGTCAGTATGAGGAGCAGAAAAGGCCCTGACTCTGTGTAAGCACTGCTCAGCAGTAACTAAAATATCAGTGTGTTATCAACATTATTCTCATACTAAATCAAAACCACAGCACTATACTAGCTACTGGGAAGGAAATTAACTCTATCCCAGGCAAAACCAAATCAAAATTTACACTGTACACATCTTACAGTTCATAAAATCTGTATATTTGATCACTATAACTCACTAGTAGCCATAGGAACTACAACACAAAAAAAAAAATTGAAGTTCACATGCAGTTGCATGTGTTTTCTCCAAGAACTGGAAATAAGTTATCAATGAAAAAAAGCAAATCAAGCCCCATAAAAATTACAGTCTGAACTGTAAGAATTTGCTCTCAATTTTACAATCCATACCCTCAAAAATAATTTCTTTTCACAACTAATCACAATGGAATGCATGTAACAGAAAACTGCATGAATATTGATGGTCTGTCTGCTTTGAAAAAAGACATTGGAGATCAGGTATGCCAAAGCAATTAATTATCACCATGTCTAGTTAGTAATGAGCTACATTTATTCCTTTTGAACCTTTGTCTCAGTTTGCTCATGTACGCCTTAATGAGGAATGCAAAGTGCAACGTAAGACTTAAACCTTGCTGGTAGACATGCAGCAAGGAGCTACTTACTGGCAAGCCAAGCAGAGCCAATGGCCCTGCTTTACCAGACACATACACATTTGTAAGAGATTGAAGTAATGTCTATTTTAATTATATGGCCAGACTATTCTCAGGACAGAAACCAACCGAAAGAGAGAACTTAAAGTCTGAACCCATTCATGAGATTCAGGCAGACCGAAGAGGAAAACTGGCTCAAACCCTTGACTATCTCTTGCCCAGAAGGGAAAGCAGGGCACCTGGAGATGACCAAGAGACTTCCATGGAACTTCAGCCTGACTATATCAATAACATTTCCTGATCTAAGCTTTCTAACCAAGTTGTCTATTTGAAATCTTATTAAAAAATACTCTTAATTTTAGTTTAACTCAAGCCGTGTTAAGATAACCCCACAACACACACATTAGCAGCAAGACTTCCCTTACCCAGGGCAACTGTAAATTTGGAGATTATGGCTGAGTGAGCACATTGAGAAGTGTCTTACCAAGCACACCTTCCACTTTAGCTCAAACATAGTAGTGCTACGCAGGCCCCACTTCAGCTTCATGGGCCAGGCAGAGGGTCGGCACCAGAGAACCCGGAGCAGTAAGAAGTGTCTGCCAGTGACCGGTAACCATAAAGGGCTGACAGGGCTTAAGATACCAAGGTGCTCACAGCATGCTGTACTGACAGAATGAAACACATTAAAAACGTGCCTTCAATGAAAATAAAGAGTTAGCCACAAAATAATGAATTCCTGTCCTCATGTCTGCTGCTGGCAGGAGCTTACAGCAGGTGGCTTGCTAGGCTGCTGCTCAAACGGTATCAAGCTATTTGACACGCCCTATCCTGAACTTGTGGGTACAAAAACATGCACAAAATTATGCAGAATAAGCATAAGTACATTCATATCAATTCAAAGTTGCTAATCAATGGTTTATTAGATTGCTTAATAAAAACTTAAGAGATATTTAATACTTTTGGGAGATTCCTTCCATGGCAACTGTAAGAATACACTTAAAAGAAAAAGCAGAAAAATTACTGCTTTAAGGAACAGTTTACAGATAAACTAAATCTAAAAAGCAGCAATAAAAGGCACTTAGGAGTCAGCAAAAGAGTTCTAGAGAAATCAGTTTTCATATGGTGAATCATAAAGATGAAATTTTTACTATGCACAGGCAATTTATCACATTTATATGAGCAAAGGTATGTCCCTATGTGACAAGACACTGAAAGGAAAACCGCAGTATTTCTTACTCAATACAGGCCCCACTTGTCCTTCAGCCACATTTGACATCTACTCATTTAATACAGTCCCTCACTCACAGTTATTTCATTCAAAAGCTCAAACACGGGGACGGTGAGAAGCTGAAATAACTGGGTAAAAGTTTCTTGCATATTTTTGAAAATACGCATGTTTGTAGATGGAAGTACCTAAACATGAATAAACAAAACCAAGAAGATATGACAGATTACATACATTTCTGAAGCTGAACATTATCTAGAGAAGGGGTTGAAACCATAAGCATGTCCTCAGTAAAACAGAGGACTGCAGAGAAATGCATCTCCCAGAGGTTATTGACTCCCAAGTTCCATATTAGCATAGAAATCTCAGCATAGATCTGCACCTGACCTAACAAATCCTACACTTCAGGGGCAAGGCTTATATTACTGCATATCCATCACATCAGTAAGGCAGATATATTATCACTATGCAATATAATCACGCTGCACTATACTGTACAGAATCATAAAGATGCAGAAACTCAGGCCAGCACCAGCTCACATGTCCACGCTACCTTCCACTGAATGGTGTCAACATATCCTTACCCTGTTTTTTGTTTGGTGTTTTTTTTTGTCATCTTTTTAGAACCTGGTACAACAGCATCTCAAACCCTATGGTACCAATAAATATACTATAGCCACAGCACATTGGTCTCCCCTCATCACACTTGCTGCCTATTTATCTGCTGCTGAGAGTACATGACCCACCGTCAGGACCAAGCTTATTGCTTATTTTTTCCACATTTTCATATTTCCACCAGTACCCCTTTCCCAGAGGGAGATAAAGTACTCGGAGGACCGCAAGACATCAAGGACTGTAAATGAAAAGAACCCGTTCAGTCCTAAAGTACGCAGACATTAAAGTGCAATTGATGGGTTAAGAAAAAAACTACCACTACTTTAAAAAAGCTTTTAAGTATTGATGATTAAATAAATAATACTTCTGAAAAAAGTTTCTATTGTACAGGTCAGAGATCTTGAGTGTGTCATTTAAAATAGGGTTACAAGCAGCAGGCTACTGATAATTAGCAGGAAATGGGAGTGAGAAGAAAAAAGTTCATCTTTAAAAGCCTCAAAAAAAGAATATATAAAGAAGTTTCTCTTTCACTTCTCATGCATCTGACATTTCCAAAAGGGTCCGCATGCCTTCGGAAAGTTGATTTAATTTTTTTTTTTAAGAGACTCTGGAAAAATCCTTCTTACAAAAAAGAACAAATTGGAGTGACCCAGCTTCCTATGGTTGCCAGTTGTTTTTAATAACTTCTAAAAATCATAGACATAACAGTGAATTGATATTTACTCTAATTTTGTCACTGAAGTTGCCTTTTAAACAAATCATATTTACAGTTAATCTTCTAATTCACACTCTCAGGTGTTTCCTGTATGTCAACATCCCTCTCAGACAAATGTGTGTTGGACAAGTGGCTTTCATCAGACCAAGGCATCAGCTTATTCTACAGTTTCCACGTGAACACCTGCAGTTAGGAATTGAGTCCACCAAAAAAATCACTTTAGGTTAAAAATACTAGCTTCTTGCAAGCTTTTACATAGATGTCTTCATTTAGGCTTGACTACACTGTGAACTAGCCTATCACTATCTTTAACATTTAATACATAAGTGAATTATGAGTCACAGGGCAACACATGGTTTCGTAATTTGTTTTAGCAAGTACAACTGATTTGCCAGTAATTAGAGGAGAGACCCTTAGAAGGGAACTGGCAAACTATTTAGTTCTTTTTCTTCTTACCTTAACAAACTCTCCTTAAGAGATGTAATGAGAACAGAATGAGATAAGAGGACAGGATGAGATGTGGGAAAACGGGACTAGAAAGAGACACAGAGAGGGAATGGGAGAGTTGGAAACAAAAACGAACAGTGATAAGAGAATGCGTTCAAGGAGGAACACATCAAAACAAGTACAAAAGCAAAAAATTACAGGGAGAAGAAAGAGTTAAGGAACAGGATAGAAAAGGGGCTAGATTAGACTTCCACTGGAAAGAATGACAAGTGTAACAGGTGCAAGAATAAGAGAAGGCATGCTAGAAAAGTACTTGAAGCAGCAAGAAATAGCAGCAAGGCTACTCACACTTCATCTACTTGTTAAGGCTCAGAGCTCACTACACCAGGAGAAGGGCACCGTTCCACAGAGCTGCCCAGCCTGGGAAGGACTCCTGTAATATCTCTCATTCACAGCTAGGTTTATTAATTTAAGAATACTTCACAGAGTGGCTCAGCACAGGGTGCAGAAACACAGCCTTTAACCTTAAGCTCCTATAACTGACCCAGCAGCATATCTATCTCTGGTAGTTCTGTTCACAGCTACCTTGCTGATCCCAAGACATTTGTTAGTTTACCAGAATAGGCTTGCAGTTACTAGACTATGAAAGAAAGCAGGACAACTTAACAGCACCTCACCTTCATCCCCACACTGACTTCCCTTCTTTACCATGCCCAACACATCAGTGCAAATCTCTATCACCTGCTCCTCACCAAGAACATGACTTCCCCTCTGACAGGGCAAGCAGGGCAACACAGGGTAAAATGAGGATGCAAACCTTCATCTAAGATTCTCCAGGATTTGCATACTAAGTTTTACAAAACAAAAGATGGCACCACTTACTTCACTTAACTCATCATAGCATCAGCTCCTTTTTTCATGCAGAGTGTAAGACTGCTTTCAAGCAATCAAATTTATCACCCCGGTCCAGACCTACCTAGCTGCCAAATTAGACAGGCTCTCTTCTGTCTCCTGCTGCGCACGTTGCAAGTACTCTGCTGCTGACATGCCATCTTCTGCTCGGCCATGAGGCACGCAGCCCCGGCAGCTTTGTGTTGACCATACAGGAGGAACAGCTAGGCTCACTGCGGTTTCTTTCCCTCAAGTCACAAATACCTACTCTTTCAGTTTTTTCATTAGCAGACTATGGCACTATCTAGATCTATTCTTTCAATGCTTTCCCCAAATTTATCTCACTTTTCTTCTCTGCTACCTCAGCAGCTTCTCCATTTCGCAGCTACCTCCACAAATCATCAACAACCTGTAACAACATCACTTGCCTGTTTTCCTAGAGAAGGCTAGTACTTTGCTTCATTTGCTTTCAGAATATAGCAGATCTCATTTAAAAATAATAAAAAACACCAACCACCAAAACCAACAACCCCTCCAAAAAAACCTCAAACTTATTCCTCCAAGTAACAAAGACAACTAAACCCCCAAAACATCCTGCTTTTCTTACCACAAGCCCTCAAATATCTACCAGGGTGTGCTGGGAAGTGGTCTTCCCAGGTGTGCTCCATCAGCCTCACCAGGTATCACCTGCTTGCTCTCCCTCTCTC